>NC_045452.1:47953415-47990904 GCF_002776525.5 Piliocolobus tephrosceles
AAAAAAAAAAAAAAAAAAAAAATGCAGTGTCACAATCCCCCTAGGCTTCTCTAAAGGAAGTCGTTGGAAGAAGGAAAAAAGAATACTCAGAATACAAATCATGAACGTGTAAGGCTTCTGTAAACACATGGAGTATGGATACTATTGGCAGGATACTGCCTTCTGCTGAACAGTGTCGGGGTAGAAACCCTCCCAGGTCATGTTCCTGGGATCGCCTTGTTTCCATTCTTCTGCCTGTCATATGCCTCCCCACCCCCACCATATACCAATAGAATGCATTCCATAGAAACCCTCATTCATCAACAAGGAGTTTATTCTGGTCTATTCTTTCTACATCATGAAGCAACCTTTAGCCTGTACATTCTACTGTTTTAGTAAGTCAATCTCTACTGTCACTGAGTCCACCACCTCGACCGTGTTCCTGAGTGAGATGTGACTCATGCACATCTTCATGTCACTGCTATCAAACTGGGCTGATGGCTTCTAACTTGTGTGCAGTAGGTCCTCTGCTGTTGTCTAGTCACTTGGGATGTCTCTCTCTCTCTGTCTGTCTCTCTATCTGTCTCTCTTTCTTTCTTCTCACTCTGTCGCCCAGGTTGGAGTGCAGTGCTGCAATCTCGGCTCACTGCAACCTCCGCCTCCCAGGTTAAAGCAGTTCTCCCTGCCTCAGCCTCCCAAGTAGCTAGGATTACATGCCCATCTAGTTTTTGTATATTTTGGTAGAGGCAAGGTTTCGCCATGTTGGCCAGGCTGGTCTCGAACTCCCGACCTCAGGTGATGCACCCACCTTGGCCTCCCAAAGTGCTGTGATTACAGGCGGTTCCTTGGGATTTCAAATGACAGGGGATAGGCCGGGCGCAGTGGCTCACGTGTGTAATCCCAGCACTTTGAGAGGCCGAGGCAGGTGGATCGCAAGGTCAGGAGTTCAAGACCAGCCTGGCCAAGGTGGTGAAACCCCATCTCTACTAAAATTACAACAGTTAGCCGGGCATGGTGGCACTTGCCTATAATCCCAGCTACTCAGGAGGCCCAGGCAGAGAATTGCTTGAACCTGGAGGCAGAGGTTGCAATGAGCCAAGATCGTGCCACTGCACTCCAGCCTGGGCGACAGAGCGAGACTCCATCTCAAAAAAAAAGAACTATATGTGCTCACCTTGCACTTTCTGTACAGTCAACTACCCTCAGGTCAGGGAGGTATGACACTTTTTTTAAAAACCCAAATCCAGGGTCCCTAATACATGTTTTTTAAATTCAGGAAACACATAATACTTCAGAATTTCTTTTTCCTTGTTCTTCAACATACTTCATACCCAGGTCAAGCCAAAGTTAGATTTTTTTAGCCCATGAGGCCCTAGTGGAATTGCTTTCACCTTTCTGGGCACCAGCGTCATCCTTTTTGACTTCAATACTTAGTTTCTTTTCTTGAACACCACCCAGGGCTTCCTGGGCTGCTCCCAAGAATGATTTGGTTACAGGATGCCCTGTGTTCTGTTCTGCTCAGCTCTGTGCTTATGTGTTCTGCCTGGTGCCCTTACCTTGTATTTTAAACATAAATGGTTGGTTAATTATAGGCCCCTCGCTTTCAGTCAAGACGGTAACATTTGATTGTCCTTGATGGGTTTGTTGAATATAGGCATGGGTTGTGCATGCATACGCACACTTAAAAATGAGTTTATATTTTATTAACATACTGTTTTGTTAACCTGATTTTTACTCTTAATGACACAAGTTGTAGACATTTTCATGACATTCTGAAAAGGTCTGCATGACTGTAAGACATGGTCACATCCGTGATAATGGTCATAGTTCACCGTAATTTACATAACCAATTCCCAGTTTACATAACCAATAACCAATGGGCATTAAGGATTCCAGGGGTTTTATTTTGTTATTAAGAAAACACGATGAACACCTGTATTGGATATTTCTGTGCACTGGTCCAGTTGCTTCCTGAGGGAGTACTGAAGAGGTAGCTTTGCATATATTTACATACATTTTAAAGATCCTGATGGCCATTTCTAAATTCTAGGATGCTGTGTTCCTGTTTGTCTTCTGGTGAGATGTCAAGATCCTACTTCCTGTCTAATGTTTCCACTTTGTCGCAGAAATGGCTTTTTTCTGTTTGTATTTCGATTATTTTGGACGGATATGCTTGGTGAGCTGCGCCTTCTCCCACTCCTGTCCTCCTTTCTTTGTTCACACTCAGTTTTTTGTTTTGTTTTGTTTTGTTTTGAGATGGAGTCTCGCTCTGTCACCAGGCTGGGGTGCAATGACGCGATCTCGGCTCACTGCAACCTCTGCCACCTGGGTTCAAGCAATTCCCCTGCCTCAGCCTCCTGAGTAGCTGGGACTACAGGTGTGTGCCACCAGTCCCAGCTAATTTTTTTGTATTTTAGTAGAGACGGGGTTTCACCATGTTGGCCAGGATGATCTCGATCTCCTGACCTCATGATCCACCCACCTCGGCCTCCCAAAGTGCTGGGATTACAGGCACACTCAGTTCTACTATCAGTCTTCAGGGTATTGGGGGTTTCTGGTGATAGGAATAGCATCCATGCACTCCCCTTCAAAGTTTCAGAGATTTTAAATATTCCCCCACCTCATACATGCTGTGTGATGTCTTGACTCCAATTTAAATGAAGGTTGAGTTTTTTACGATATTGATAAAATCGGTTTTATGTGACAGACATGGCCATTTTGAGGAATAAGGATTTATTGACTTTTTTTTTTTTTTTTTAAGTTTGAATAGACTTAATCGTTGGACCAGCGATGTCACAGGACTGGGTTGTGGCTTAAGCGACCATAATGTTATAATTCACTCCCAAACTCCAGCAGATGGGAAAGTGGTAATGGCCCCAGGAACAGAGTTGTTTAGTTTGGGGAATGGATAGAAAGTCAAGGTAGGGATGGAGTGTCATTCACTTGAAACAAATCTTCATACCTTTTGCTAAAAGCCCTTGCATAAAAGATGCATTTTTGCAGAAAATCAGGGAAACAGACAATGACTGGCAGGTCTCCTATTAAACTTTCAAGTCTCAGGGAGTTTCTCGCCACAGCTGGAGTAAGGTGCATCGGACCCCAAAGAGCAATGATACTTGAACCAAAATGTGACTTTCCAAGGGTTCCAGGATGCAGATGGCTTAAGGGGAATCCATATCTAGATACTCAGTGTCAAATGGCCTTTCCTAAAACTGATCTGCCTGGGAATGTGCTTGTGCGAAAGTGCACAGTCTTCCCTCCCTCCCTTTTCACAGTCGTCTTGCTCCCATTTTATTAAAAAAAAAAAGAGAGAGAGAGAGAGAGAGACTCCTCTCAGCTGTCCTGGATTGTACTTAGGGGGAAGAACCTCTGGGATACCAAACATGGTCACAGAGAAATGGCGTGTTCAGAAAGTAAATGACACCGCCGACCAGGGAACTAATCCTTCGGTAAGTCAGGTGGTTTCTAATTATTTGCTTCTAATCAGTTTGAAGAAGGACCTAATCAAGTCGTCAGGTGATAAATCATTAATTGTAGATGATATCTCTGATTTGGTGCAGATAATTCAAGAGGTCAGAGAATTGAGTGACACATAAAACTGTCGTAATTAAACTCCTTTCACTCCCAGTAGTCTTCAAACAAGGTTTTTCTGTGCTTGCAGCTACAAAAATGAAAAATAGAAATAGAATTGATGCACAACTCTGCTTAGCTAAAAATAAGAGCCACTGAATGGATACATGAACTAATTGAAAAATAAAAATATCCATTTCATTAAGAGATTATTTCCAGTGAAGTTTTACTCTTTATATTTGATATTTTTATGTCTCTCTCTCTCTCTATATATATATATACACACACACACACACACACACACACACACAAACTCTCTCTCTCCATATATATGTAGATATATATATAAACTCCAGCAGATGGGAAAGCGGTAATGGTTTCAGGAACAGAGTTGTTTAGTTTAGAGAATGGATAGAAAGTCAAAGCAGGGATGGAGTGTCACTTGAAATAAACCTTGATACATTTTACTAAAATATATTTATGTATACACATACATTTTTTGGCGGGGGATGGGGGGACAGGGCCTCACTCTGTCACCCAGGCTGGAGTGCAGGAGTGCAATTATAGCTCACTGCAGCCTCAAACTGGACTCAGACGATCCTCACACCTCAGTCTCCGGAACAGCTGGGACTACAGACACGTACCATGACCCTGGGGCTAATTTTTACATTTTTTGTAAAAATTACAAAATTTTTATAGAGACAGGATCTCCATATGTCACCCAAGCTGGTCTGGAACTTCTAGCTTCAAGCAGTTTTCCCCCCTTAGCCTCCCAAAGTGCTGGGATCACAGGCATGAGCCACTGTGCCTAGCTGATATATTTTTATATTGGTCAATCATATACCAATAATACCTACTTTATGGTAACACAATCCATAAGTGATATAAAAAAAAATAGTTGGAGCTTTATGGCATAGGAAATGCCAAAACTTTTAACATAGACATTTATCCAGATATCTTTGTTTTAAAGAAGTATGATAGGGTAATAGGATATAATAGGATATTAGAAAAATGTGGCCAAAAGAAAAAAGGAATGATGTGAAATTTTTAAGTTTTTAAATGTATCCTTTGAATGGATGATGGGCATCAAATTGATTTGGGATTTTGGATACACTGGATACATTGAAACTGACACAATAGTTTTATTTGAAAATCTTAAATTTTATAATATGTAAGTATATCAGTTGCTAGGTAACAAAAGCACCCTAAGGCTTAGTGGCTTAATATAACAAGCATTTCTAATGTTCATGAATCTGGGGGTTAGCTGGGTAGTTCTGGACTTGGCTGAGTTGGTGGATCTCTGTGGTCAGCTGGTGGTTCAGCTCAGCCGGTGCCGCATGTTCTCACACCCTGTGGTCTCACACATGTGTCAGTTGGAGGGCTGCTTGGTCTAGGAACCTCAGCCAGGACAGCTCGCCTCTGCTTCACGTTGTCTGTCTTCCACTAGTAGACTAGCAGAGGCTTCCTTACATGGTGACCGCGGGTTCCAAAGAGTAGCAGGAGCAAGTCCCAGAACACAAGTGATTTTCAGGCTTCTTCCTGACTCACCTTTTCATAACCCTTGGTGAAAGCAAACCGTGTGTCCAGTTGGGAAGGAACTCTCCAGGGTCATGGATCCAGGGAAGTGTGACTCCTTAGGGATCATTACTGCAGTAATCTACCATAGCATCCTTTGAAACTACTTGAATTGATGATAAAAACATTTATTATGACATTTAGCTGTCAAAGGGAATATATTTTCAAAATTATCTTAGGGAGTTGCTGAGAAGAAATTGGAAATTATTGCTGAGAAGTCAGAGTTATTGTCGAGGGCAATCCAGCTCTCACTGTTCCCCTCTCTGTTGAGAACAGGGCATCTGAATGGAGAGGAAGTGCATGGGCTTTGGGGTGGGACCCCTGTGTGCTTGAAGCTTGACGTTTCCGTTGACCAGCTGTGTGAACCCGGGCAAAACACCAATCCTTTTGTGTCTCTTTCTGCACCTCTACCGTGGGGATGATACTACCTACTTTATCACGTGACCAATTAGTGGTCACCACCTGCTGTGTCTCCCTCTCCCTCCCGCAGCCCACATCTAGGAAGCAGCAGGGCCTCAATGTTCTCAGTGTTCTGAGATGAGATGGTGCCAAGTTCGCTTTGGAAGCTTCTAGCTCTGGTTTTGACTAATCGAGTGAAAATTGGCATTTGTAGAGAAGACGCTGGAAAATGCCTTTATTCTCATTAGGGTTTTGTATACACTTGTAAACTTATGCACCACCCTGTTAAATATATGAAAGTCAATCTAGACTTAAAAGTGATCTAAGTGGAGGGCGGAGCAAGATGGCCGAATAGGAACAGCTCCAGTCTCCAACTCCCGGCGCCAGCGACACAGAAGACCGGTGATTTCTGCATTTTCAACTGAGGTACTGGGGTCATCTCACTGGGGAGTGCCGGACAATCGGTGCTGGTCAGCTGCTGCAGCCCGACCAGCGAGAGCTGAAGCAGGGCGAGGCATCGCCTCACCTGGGAAGCACAAGGGGGAAGGGAATCCCTTTTCCTAGCCAGAGGAACTGAGACACACAACACCTGGAAAATCGGGTAATTCCCACCCCAATACTATACTGCACTTTAAGCAAATGGGCACACCAGGAGAATAGATCCCACACCTGGCCGGGAGGGTCCCACGGCCACGGAGCCTCCCTCATTGCTAGCACAGCAGTCTGCGATCTAACCACAAGGCAGCAGCGAGGCTGGTGGAGGGACGCCCGCCATTGCTGAGGCTTAAGTAGGTAAACAAAGCCACTGGGAAGCTCGAACTGGGTGGAGCTCACAGCAGCTCAAGGAAACCTGCCTGTGTCTGTAGATTCCACCTCTGGGGACAGGGCACAGCTAAAAAAAACAACAGGGGGGGAGGCTGAGGCAGGAGAATGGCATAAACCCGGGAGGCAGAGCTTGCAGTGAGCTGAGATCCGGCCACTGCACTCCAGCCTGGGTGACAGAGCGAGACTCTGTCTCAAAAAAAAAAAAAAAAAATAACAAAAAAAAGTAAACCTGACGGGAAGCAGCAGAGGCCTGTGCAGACCCGAACGACTCTGTCTGACAGCTTTGAAGAGAGCAGTGGATCTCCCAACACGGAGGTTGAGATCTGAGAAGGGGCAGTCTGCCTGCTCAAGTGAGTCCCTGACCCCTGAGTAGCTTAACTGGGAGACATCCCCCACTATGGGCAGTCTGACACCCCACACCTCACATGGTGGAGTACACCCCTGAGAGGAAGCTTCCAAAGCAAGAATCAGACAGGTGCACTCGCTGTTCAGCAATATTCTATCTTCTGCAACCTCTGCTGCTGATACCCAGGCAAACAGGGTCTGGAGAGGACCTCAAGCAAAAGTGATCTAAGTGATTAGAATAAAAATAAACATTTTCATATTGAATTTTTTTAAAAAAATGGAAAAGCTATCTCAAAAGTGTGTTCAATTTTTGTACCTTTTTTTTTTTTTTTTTTTTTTTTTTTTTGAGATGGAGTCTCACTCTGTTGACCAGGCTAGAGTGCAGTGGCATGATCTCTGCTCACCAAAATCTCCGCCTCCCAGGTTCAAGCGATTCTTCTGCCTCAGCCTCCCAAGTAGCTGGGACTATAGGCGGTGCCACCTTGCCTGGCTAATTTTTGTATTTTTAGTAGAGATGGGGTTTCACTATGTTGGCCAGGATGGTTTTGAACTCCTGACTGAGACCTCGGCCTCCCAAAGTGCTGGGATTACAGGCATGAGCCACTGCGCCCGGCCTGATTTTTAAAGCAAATATGGAAGGTGTAATCAGACTAGCAATTTGTGGGTGAGCCCTGTGTTACTGCCTTATTACTCAATAATTCATGTTCAGATAGCTGAGTCTGAAGTACCCCAATTTGGGAATTACAATCTATATCTTAGCTAAGATAGAAAAAATTTACTAAAATATTTTTTTCTGGTTGAGTTTCAGATTTCTCCTATAACTCTGCACACCAGAAAGAAACGTATAGTACACAAATACACATGAAATTCCATCAACTGTTTGATTATTTTTTTTTTTATTTTTCTTAATCTTGTTCAGGGCATAGAAGATTTGTTTTACTTAAAATTACATTATTCACTCAATTTTCATATGGAAATTTTTTTAAGGAAAATTTTTATTTTATAAGGAAATTTTTATAAGGAAAATGTATAAGGGACACCCTTGAGAATTCTACCAGAGTTTTATTGATACTTCTCTTTCTTAAGCAGTTGATCTTGAAATTCTCTTAAAAAATGATATTTGAGTGGCTGCGCGCGGTGGCTCACGCCTGTAATCCCAGCACTTTGGGAGTCTGAGGCGGGCAGATCACAAGGTCGGGAGATCGAGACCATCCTGGATAACATGGTGAAACCCCCATCTCCACTAAAAATACAAAAAAAATTAGCCGGGCGAGGTGGTGGGCGCCTGTAGTCCCAGCTCCTCGGGAGGCTGAGGCAGGAGAATGGCGTGAACCCGGGAGGTGGAGCTTGCAGTCAGCCGAGATGGCACCACTGCACTCCAGCCTGGGTGACCGAGCGAGACTCCGTCTCTAAAAAAAAAAAAAATTATATTTGAGTTTTAAAACTTGTAGTTGCCTGTGAGAGGAAAAATAATTTTTCTTTCTGTCCTTCTTAGTTTTTAACTGGGATCTGTGTAACAAAAGACAGATTATCAAAAGAAAAGCAAACAAGCTTACTAACAAGTACATTTCATACATACATGGGAGCAAACTCAGAGAAAGAGTAACTGTCAAAGAGGTGGCTGAGAACTTTGGTGTATATAGTACCTCTAACAAAGAGCATTACATCTTTAAAGAAGTGACAAGACAAGGAAAAGGACCTTCAGTCTTTAGGGGTGGCAAATTGTGGGAAGGCAAATAAACAAAGTAAACTAAGAGTGGATAAAGGCTAGTTTGTCATGTAGATTCCTCTGGTGCCATCTTCAGGTTGATGAGGTTGTAAAGTCATCTCTTTTTGGTAGAGAGGAGGAGGGGGGGGACCCTGATGTAAATCTGTGTTTTGCTTTTAGGCAAATAGAGGAAGGGCAGAGAGCTTTTATCGTATCTGCTTCTTCTCAATTGCCTTCATCTCAGAAGAATCCTTATGCCAGCTGGGCGCAGTGGCTCACGCCTGTAATCCTAGCATTTTGGGAGGCCAAGGTGTGCAGATCACTTGAGGTCAGGAGTTCGTGACCAGCCTGACCAACATGGTGAAACCCCGTCTCTACTAAAAATACAAAACTTAGCCAGATGTGGTGGTGCATGCCTGTATTCCCGGCTACTTAGGAGGCTGAGTCAGGAGAATTGCATCGCTTGAACCTGGGAGGCAGAGGTTGCAGTGAGGAAATATCATGCCACTGCACTCCAGCCTGGGCAACAGAGTGAGATTCGGTCTCAAAAAAAAAAAAAAAGAAAAGAGAAAAAGGATCCTTATGCCAAAGTGTCATATTTTGGGTTATCATATCTGCTACCCTTCAGTTGTTATTTTCTTTTGCTCATTTTTCTGTAATAGCCCAGAAAAGTTGGTCTGGTTTTTATTTATGAAGAGCTCTGTTATGAAGACAGCTGGTCCAGGATAAACTCTTATGTTTCAGATCTACAGACTCCAGCAATATCACTAATCCCGGGAGTGGGATCCCAGGCTGCCACTACTATGTGGTGGGGCCTCAAAGGGGATCCCTCTCTGCCTTGGAGCTTGTTTTTATAAGTTAAGAAATGGTCGTGCTTTCTACAAGGAAATGTTCCTATTGTACCTTGGTAGATATTACGTTTAAGAAATTTTGACATGGCAAAAATAAAATTATCTTGGGGAGGCAAGAGGAAAGCTGGCATCTCAAGCTGGAAACTGCAAGTCATTGTTAGATTCTGAACTGACTGAAACGTTTTATTAATTGTATTAGTCCATTCTCACATTGCTATAAAGAACTACATGAGACTGGGTAATTTATAAAGAAAAGAAGCTTAATTGGCTCACGGTTTCACAGGACGTACAGGAAGCATGGACAATCATGGTGGAAGGCAAAGGGGAAGCCAGCTGGAGCAGGAGGAAGAGAGCAAAAGCAGAAGTGCTACACACTGTTTTTGTTTTGTTTTGTTTTTTTGCGATGGAGTCTTGCACTGTCGCCCAGGCTGGAGTGCAGTGGTGCGATCTCAGCCCATTGCAACCTCCACCTCCTGGGTTCAAGTGATTCTCCAGCCTCAGCCTCCCAGGTAGCTGGGGATTACAGGCGTGCACCACCACACCCAGCTAATTTTTGTATTTTTAGTAGAGAGACAGGTTTCACCACATTGCACAGGCTGGTCTTGAACTCCTGGCCTCAAGTGATCCATCTGCCTCATCCTCCCAAAAGGCTGCAATTACAGGCGTGAGCCACCGCAGCCGGCTGCTATACACTTTTAAACAACCAGATCTTGTGAGAATTCACTATCACGAGAACTGCAAGGGGGAAGTACGCCCCCATGATCCAATCACCTTCTACCAGGCCCCTCCTCCAACACTGGGGATTACAGTTCAACATGAGATTTTGGTGGGGACACAAATCCAAACCATGTCATTTTACCCTGGTCCCTCCCAAATCTGTTGTCCTTCTCACATTGCAAAATACAATCATCCCTTCTCAACAGTCCCCTGAGTCTTAACTCACTTCTGCATTAACTCAACACTCCACAGTCCAAAGTCTCATCTGAGATAAGACAAGTCCCTTTTGCCTATGAGCCTGTAAAATGAAAAACAAGTTGTTACTTCCAAGATACAATGGAGGTACAGGCATCGGTTACATACACCCATTCCTAGTGGGAGAAATTGGCCAAAACAAAAGGTTGCAGGCCCCATGAAGTCCAAACCCAGCAGGGAAGTCATTAAGTCTTAAAGCTCCAAAATAATCTCCTTTGACTCCATGTCTCACATTCAGGCCACACAGATGCAATGGGTGGGCTCCTAAGGCCTTGGGTAGCTCTACCCCTATGACTCTGCAGGGTATAGCTGCCATAGCTGTCTTCATGGTGTGGTGTTGAGTGCCTGTGGCCTTTCCAAGCTCACAGTGCAAGCTGTCGGTGGATCTACCATTCTAGGAGCTGGAGGATGGTGACCCTACTTCTCACAGTGCCACTAGGCAGTGCTTGAGTGGGGACTCTGTGTGAGGCCTCCAACTCCATATTTGCCCTCCATAGTTCCCTAGAAGAGGTTCTCCATGAAGGCTCTGCCCCTGCAACAGACTTCTGCCTGGACACGCAAGCATTTCCATACATCCTCTGAAATCTAGGCAGAGGCTCCCAAACCTCAACTCTTGCCCTCTGTGCACCCACAGGCTTAACACCACATGGAAGCTGCTAAGGCTTATGGCTTGCACTCTCTGAAGCAGTGGCCTGAGCTGTACGTTGGCCCCTTTTAGCCACGGCTGGAGCTGGAACAGTTGGGATGCAGGGAATGGTGTCCTGAGGTTGCCCAGGGCAGCAGGGCCCGGGGTCTGACCTACAAAACCATTTTTCCTTCCTGTGTCTCCAGGCCTGTGATGGGAGGGGCTGCTGCAAAGGTCTCTAAAGTGTCTTTGAGGCATTTTCCCCATTGTCTTGACTATTAAGATTCACCTTATTTGCTCATGCAAATTTCTGCAGCCAGCTTGAATTCTTCCCCAGAAAATGGGTTTTTCTTTTCTACTATATGGCCAGCCTGCAAATTTTCCAAACTTTTACACTCTGTACCTTTTAAAATATAAGTTCCAGTTCCAGATTATTTCTTTGCTCATGAATATAAGCATAGGCTGCTAGAAGCTCATGAATATAAGCACAGGCTGCTAGAAGCAACCAGGCCACATACTGAACATTTTGCTACTTAGAAATTTATTCTACCAGATACTCTAAATCGTCACTCTCAAGTTCAAAGCTCCACAGATCTCTAGGGCAGGGGCACAATGCCTCCAACCTCTTTGCTAACACGTAACACAAGTCACCTTTGCTCCAGTTTCCAATAAGTTCCTCATCTCCATCTGAGATCTTTTCAGCCTTGACCTCATTGACTATACCACTATAGCATTTTGGTCACAACAATTTAACAACTCTCTAGGAAGTTCCAAACTTTCCCTTATCTTCCTATCTTCTTCTGAGCCCTCCAAACTGTTCCAACCTCTGCCCATTACTCAGTTGCAAAGCTGCTTCCACATTTTCAGGTGGAACGTGGCACCTTTATAGCAATGCCTCGCACTCTCTGTACCAATTTTGTGTGTTAGCTAATTCTCACAATGCTAAAAAGAACGACCTGAGACTGGGTAATTTATTAAAAGAATAAAAAGAGGTTTAGTTGGCTCACAGTTCCACAGGCTGTGTAGGAAACATGGGTGGGGAGGCCTCAGGAAACTTACAGTCATGGTGGGAGGAAATGGAAAACCAGCATGTCCTACATGGCTAGAGCAGAAGGAAGAGAGCCAAAAGGGAAGCGCTACACACTTTTAACCAGACCTTGTGAGAATTCACTACCATGAGAACAGCAAGAGGGAAGTCTGTCTCCATGATCCCATCACCTCCCACCAGGCCCCGCCTCCAACATTTGGGATTACAATTCAACATGAGATTTTGGCAGGGACACAAATCCAAAGCATATCATTAATTTACTGATAACTAGATGAGAAAAAGGAATTAGAGGGAATTTCAAGAGAGGGCGAGGGATCTTTTTAAAAATGACTTTTAAAATTGAGGTAAAAGATATATATACACCAAAGTGTACTACGTAAGTGAACACTATAAACCAAAGATCAAATTCCATTCCCCCTGCCATCTGTATGGACCCCTCCTCTTGGCCCAGGGCGTTTATAAGTTAACCTGAAAAGCTAGTTCAGGCTGTGATGGGAAGGGGGAGCCAGACATTATACTCGTTATACTCTCCTCCCTTTTGGAATTACTAATAGAACAGGCTCTTTAGGTCTGGTAAGAAATATTTACAATCTGTTCTCTCTGAAGCCTGCTACCTGGAGGCTTCCTCTGTGTGATAAAACCTTGGTCTCCACAATGCCTTATCATAACTCTATACAGGTCTTTAGATAATAGCTTTTTCAACCAATTGCTAATCAGAAAATCTTTGAATCTACCTACAACTTGGAAGCCCCTGCTTCCCACCTTGGCAGACTGAACCAATGTACATCATACATGTATTGATTGACGTCTTATGTCTCTCTGAAATGTATAAAACCAAGTTATAGTCAGACCACCTTGGGCACATGTTCTCCCCAGGATCTCCTGAGGATTGTGTCATGGGTCACTGGTCACTCATAGTTGGCTCAGAATAGATCTCTTCAAATATTTTACAGTTCGACTCTTTTTGCCAGCAATACCTTGGTGATGTAGAAGAGGCAAAAATAATTTTCCCTCTGCTTTTCTGGGTTCTTAGGATCTTTGTAATAACGGATTAATAAGAGGAAAACGGCTGGGTGCGGTGGCTCACGTCTGTAAGCCCAGCACTTTGGGAGGCCGAGGCGGGCGGATCACAAGGTCAGGAAATCGAGATCATCCTGGCTAACATGGTGAAACCCCGTCTCCACTAAAAATACAAAAAATTAGCTGGGTATGGTGGCGGGTGCCTGTAGTCCCAGCTACTCAGGAGGCTGAGGCAGGAGAATGGTGTGAACCCAGGAGGTGGAGCTTGCAGTGAGCGGAGATCGCACCATTGCACTCCAGCCTGGGTGACAGAGCGAGACTCTGTCTCAAAAAAAATAAAATAAGAGGAAAACAAGCTGAAGTTTATTAATATTATATTTCATATATACATGGGAGGTACCCAGAGAAATGAGTAAATCTCAAATCCATGGCATAGAATCCTGGCTTATATAGTCTCACCAGAGAAAAAAAAACAAGAGGGGTATGGGGGAGGCAATTTATAGGAAGGTGACCAGGAAAGGAGGCACAGTAAACAAGAATAAGATTTGTTATGCAGATTTAAGTCAGTGCCTTCTCCATTGATAGCAGTCTCATGTGATTTAGTCATCCTTTTATTCCTGTTAGAGAGGGAGACACCCTTACAAATGGAGATTTCCTTTATAGTGGTGTATTTCCCATACAAAAGAAACTCTACTTTGTTTTTAGAGCTTCTCCTGTGTCTGCTGTTTCTCAAAATAATCAGTGCAAAATAATCCTTATGCCAAAGAGGCGTATTTTGGGGTGGCTTACTCTGGTCTCCTAAGGTGATTTTTAAAATATGTGCACCTTGATGCAGCCGCCAGTCAGAGTAAGATGTGGAACATTTCCAGCACTCCATAAAGTTGCCCTGTGTCTGCTCCATCATGATCAATTAGTTTTGTCTGTTTTTGCACTTCACGTAAATGGGATCAGGTAAAATGTACTCTTTGTGACTGGCTCCTTTTACTCATCCTAAACCTGTGAGCTTCATCTGAATGTTTGAGTAGTATGTTCTTTCTCTGTTGCTGTATTACATTGTATGAACAACCCAAAACGTGTCTCTCCATTGGTGATGGATCTTTAAACAGGCTGCCCAAGAGAAGCAATGGCACCCACCATCCAAGCTACAAAGTGACTAATGGGACCAGGCTTCACTGCTTGCCTAGGACAATTTATTCACTTATTCAACAAATATTTATTGAGCACATAGTGTATTTGTGAAGCACCAGGCATTGTTCTTTGTGCTGGGAGTGTCAAGATAAAATCCTTGTCCTCATGGGAGCTTATGTTACAGTGGGAAGACATGATGACTTAGTTCATTTATGTTGCTAAAAGAAAACATCTCAGACTGGATAATATATGAACAACAGAAATTTAGTTCCCACAGTTCTGGAGGCTGAGAAGTCCAAGATCAAGACACTGGTATTCGGTGTCTGGTAAGGGTTTTTTGCTTGGCAGATGAGCCCAACAGCAAAGAATCCTAAGCTAATTCCTTCCAGTCCTTTTTATAAGACACTAATCTATTTATGAACGAGGAGCCCTCATGACTTAATCTTCCCAAAAGGCTCCACCTCTTACACACCACAATAGGGATTAAGTTTTGATATGGTTTGGCTGTGTCCCCACCCAAATCTCATCTTGAATGGTAGCTCCCATAATCCCTATGTGTCATGGGAGAGACCCAGTGAGAGGTAATTTAATCACAGGGGCGGATTTTTCCCTTGTTGTTCTCATGATAGTGAGTGAGTCTCACGAGATCTGATAGTTTTATAAAGGGCAGTTCCCCTGCACACACTTTTTTGCCTTCTGCCATGTAAGATGTGCCTTTACTCCTCCCTAGCCTTCTGCCACGATTGTGAGGCCTCCCCAGCCATGTAGAACTGTGAGTCCATTAAACCTCTTTTTTAAAAATTAATTATCCAGTCTCAGGTGTTTCTCCATAGCAGTATGAAAATGGACTAATACAGTAAATTGGTGCCTTTAGAGTGGGGTACTGCTATTAAGATACTTGAAAATGTGGAAGTGACTTTGGAACTCGGTAACAAGCAGAGCTTCCAACAGTTTGGAGGGCTCAGAAAATAGAAAAACGTGAGAAAGTTTGGAACTTCCTAGGGATTTGGAGGGCTCAGAAGACAAAGATGTGGGAAAGTTTGGAACTTCCTAGAAACTTGTTGAATGGCTTTGACTGCAATGCTGATAGTGATATGGACAATAAAGTCCAGGTTGAGGTGTTTTCAGATGGAGATGAGGAATTTGTTGAGAACTGGAGCAAAGGTGACTCTTGTTATACTTTAGCAAAGAGACTGGCAGCATTTTGCTACAGCCCTAGAGATCTGTGGAACTTTGAACTTGAGAGACATGATTTAGGATATCTGGCGGAAGAAATTACTAAGTGACGAAGCGTTCAAGAGGAAGCAGAGCATAAAAATTTGGAAAATTTGCAGCCTAATGATGCAACAGAAAAGAAAAATGCATTTTCTAGGGAGAAATTAAAGCCTGCTGTAGAAATTTGCATAAGTAACAAGGAGCCAAATGTTAATCACCAAAACAATGGGGATGATATCTCCGGAGCATGTCAGAGACCTTCACAGCAGCACCTACCATCACAGGCCCGAGGCCTGGGAGGGAAAAATGGGTTTATGGGCCAGGTCCAGGGCTCCCCTGCTGTGTGCAGCCTAGGGACTTGGTGCCCTGTTTTGTCCTAGCTGCTCTAGCCATAGCTAAAAGGGGCCAAGGTACAGCTCAGACTGCGGTTTCAGAGGGTGCAAGCCCCAAGCCTTGGCAGCTTTCACATGGTGAGCCTGTAGGTGCACAGAAGCCAAGAACTGAGGTTTGGGAACTTCTGCCTAGATTTCAGAGGATGTATGGAAATACCTAGATTTCAGAGGATGTATGGAAATGCCTAGATGTCCAGGCAGAAGTTTCCTGCAGGGGCAGGGCCCTCATGGAGAACCTCTGCTAGGGCAGTGTGGAAGAGAAATGTGGGGTGGGAGCCCCCACACAGAGTCCCCACTGAGGCACTGCCTATTGAAACTGTGAGAAGAGGGCCACCATCCTCCAGACCCCAGAATGGTAGATCCACTGACAGATTGCACCATGCACCTGGAAAAGCTGCAGACACTTAATGCCAGGCCTTGAAAGCAGCTGGGAGCGGGGCTATACCCTTCAAAACCACAGGAGTGGAGCTGTCCAAAGCCTTGGGAATCCACCTCTTGCATCAGCATGAACTGGATGTAAGAAATGGAGTCAAAAGGGGGTCATTTTGGAACTTTAAGGTTTAATGACTGACCTATTGGATTTTGGACTTCATGGGGACTGTAACCCCTTTGTTTTGGGCAGTTTCTTCCATTTGGAGCAGGTATATTTACCCAATGCCTGTACTCTCATTGTGCCTAGGAAGTAACTAACTTGCTTTTGATTTTACAGGATCGTTAAGTGGAAGGGACTTGCCTTGTCTCAGATGAGACTTTGGAATGTGGACTTTTGAGTTAATGCTGTAATGAGTTAAGACTTTGAACGACTGCTGGGAAGGCACAATTGGTTTTGAAATGTGAGGACATGAGATTTGGATGGGGCTAGGGGTGGAATTATATGGTTGGCCTGTATCCCCACCCAAATCTCATCTTGAAATGTAGCTCCCATAATCCCTACATATTGTAGGAGAGACTCCTGGTGGGAGGTAATTGTACCACGGGGGTGGATTTTTCCTGTGCTGTTCTCATAATAGTGAATAAATTTCATGAGCTCTGATGGTCTTATAAAGGGCAGTTCCCCTGCACATGCCCTCTTGCCTGTCACCCTGTAAGATGTGCCTCTGTTCTTCCTTAGCCTTCCACCATGATTGTGAGGCCTCTCCAGCCATGTGGAACTGTGAGTCCATGAAATCTCTTTTTCTTTATAAATTACCCAGTCTCAGGTATTTCTTCATAGCAGTATGAAAATGGACTAATACAAGTTTCTACATGAATTTGAGAAGGGGGCACATTCAAACCATAGCAGATAGGTAAAGATGCTTCAGGTATGGCCGAACTCACCAACACACTAAGACAATCTTAGTGACTGCTATGATTTGAATGTATTCCCCAAAAAGTATGTGTTGGAAAATTAGTCCCCAATGCAACAGAATCTGGAGGTGGGGCTTGGCTGGAGGTTACAAGTTTGACCTCATTGGGGCTCAGAAAGCAATACCTCACAATATGGCGTTTTTGCCATGCTGAACTGAAGAAGCCTCAAGGTCTCCGACCACCTACCCCCAAGATCTCTCCCAAACAAACTGAAGTTCCTTTATCTGCCTAAGATACAAACTGACACAGGTTGGTTGTGTCCCCACCCAAATCTCATCTTGAATTGTAGCTGTCATAATCCCCATGTGTTGTGGGAGAGACCCATTGGGAGGTAATTGAATTATGGGGGTGGGTTTTCCCGTGCTGTTCTTGCAATAGTGAATAAGTCTCATGAGATCTGGTGGTTTATAAAGGGCAGTTCCCCTGCACATGTCCTCTTGTCTGCCACCATGTTAGACGTGCCTCTGCTCTCTTCATTTGCCTTCTGCCATGATTGGGAGGCCTCTCCAGCCATGTGGAACTGTGAGTCCATTAAACCTCTTTCCTTTATAAATTACCCAGTCTTGGGTATGTCTTTTAGTAGCAGCCTGAGAACAGACTAATACACAGAGCCACCAAGGAGAACAATGACTGTTTCTTCCTCTTCCTGTTATCTCATTATCTATTGCAGAAAAGAAAATTAAGATGTGACCACACCAGAGCAGAACTTTTATAACGGCTGTTTCCAAAGATAATTTAAATTCCAAAGAAAACTATTTACAATTTCATCTCTCTTCTCCACCCAATCATCCTCCCCTAGCAATCACTTATTGCCCCTCAATAGAATTCCTCTTCTCCCCTCTCCTATAACCTGTTTTACAAGAATCCAAGCCCCATTCTTTCTGTAACATAAAAAAGATACATAACTTTCTGTAACTCACTGGAAATTTGGGTCTTCATTCTGAAGGTTCCCATGTGTACATGTTACATAAATTTGTATGCCTCTTGTTCTATTCATCAATGTGCCTCATGCCAGTGATTTTTCAGTGAATGTTTAGGCAGCTAACAGCCATGGATCCTCACAATCTCATACTATTTCTCCCTCTTTCCCTCTGTCTTTCTCTCACCCTCTCTTTGTTCCTCACCATGGGATGATGCAGCAAGAGAGCCTTGGCCAGATGCTAGCCCCTCAATCTTGGACTTTCCAGCCTCCAGGTGAGGTGTCAGAGCCCCAGCAATGAGAGTGGTTGGCTTCTGGGGTTATATGGTTTGGCTCTGTCTCCCACCCAAATCTCACCTTGAATTGTAATAATCCCCATGTGTCATAGGAGGAACCTTCTGGGAGGTAATTGAATCATGGGGGTGCGTTTTTCCCATGCTGTTCTCATGATAGAAAACAAGTCTCACAAGTTCTGATGGTTTTACAAAGCATAGTTCCGCTGCACCTGCTCTCTCTTGCCTGCCACCATGTAAGATGTGACTTTGCTCCTCATTCACCTTGTGTCATGATTATGAGGCCTCCCCAGTCATGTGGAACTGTGAGTCAATTAAACCTCTTCCCTTTATAAATCACCCAGTCTCCCATATGTCTTTATTAACAGTATAAGAACAGGCTAATACATGGGGGTAAAACAATGTACCAACAGCAGTATAGGTTTGAAGAAGAAAGTATTATTTGATAGAAAGAACGCTGCAGCAGAGTGCAGTGGGGTGCCTCGGTGAGAGAGAGGACTGAGTGCACTGCGGTGGGTTTCCCTTAGTGATATTTATGGACCTTAGAGCGGGGAACTTAAGGGTAATTTGGACCATATTAGTCACACGGGTCATGATAAATGATTACATTTGTAGACATTTTGGTGCTTTGATGTCAGCAACGGTCGCACAGTGTGTTTGGACATGCGTACATTCCGGAGATGTATAGAAATTCTCGTTACTTACAAATTCTTGGGAAAGAGGTCTGGTACCAAATGTAGCTTTAGATAATAGGGAAATTTAATGACTTCTGAATTTCCTAGATATGGGGGTTTGCCTCCAGATGCTCTGCTTGATGGTCACCTGGTGATCCTTGCTGTCCTCACCAGCCTCCAGAACCATGAGTCTCTCAACTTCATTATAATTACCCAGTCTCAGGTATTCTGTTTTAGCTGCACAAGACAGACTAAGACAGTGACCAAATGGAGAAACTGGGAGAGGAATTTCTGGTGACATGGAGACTTCTGAGAAGAGTAAGAGCAACCTCTGTAAAGTCAAGAGATAAATCCAAAGCCACACAGGAAACTGTAAGGGAACAGATTCTGAAGAATTGTCTTCACTGTTCTCTTTTCGGTGCAGATCAAAAATTAAGAACCCAGTTCTAAAAGGAGCTAGAGTTTTCATCCGTCCTGGAATGGGTAACGTTTGAAGAATTTCACCTGTTTATGGTGCAGATAAGGGTAACTCTCCATGAGAAGAACTGGAGGGAATTACCCCAGATAATTGCAAATGGGTTCAGAAATGCCTACAAGAAAGGCCAGAATCTATGAAATTGTCAAAATCAAACATAGGCAAGGGCTTAACATTGAGATTTCATGGTATTATTTTTACTTCCTGTATTTATTATTTTTATTTCCTGTTTCCTCATAAAAATTTCAATTGCACACACATATACACAGGTACTTGTTTATGCTTGTTTCCTGGGACAGTAATAAAGTGAAGAGTAAATAAGTTTCTATAGATATTTTCTGAGACAGTAATCAAGTGAAGAGTAGTAAAGTTCCATAGATATGTACTCAGTGTCTCTGCTACTAATAACTGATAGCCACACTTGGGATGTGGCAGTGATGAAGAGGAGGGGCAGTGGGAGGAATTCCTAGGCCTTTAGGAACCAGGAGCCGGCAGTGATGCTCAGATAGTGAGGGACTCAGTAACTGGAAGGTCCTACCCTTGCTCTTTCCCCGTTGTGCTCTTTAGGACGTTTTCACTTGGGGTTTCCTGCAGTTGCAGAAGGGGTGCAACCTTTTGTCTAAGGGAAGCACGTGATAGCTTAATGTGCCCGTAGACACATGCTCGGAATATGACGTGGCCTCAGTTTGGCTTCCAGGTAGCTGATGTTTTCTTCTCGTGGTATTGAGGGACAGTGAAATTAGGAAATCATACACATCAGGTGTATATGCTCAAGCCTCAGTAGCTTTGAAAATATACTGATGCTAAGACCCTTCTATACACTAAGAAAATCACAGTCTCTGGGGGCAAGATCAGAGCCTTAGCATACTCTGAACCCTAGAACAAAAGTCTGAATTGTGTGAATCCACATATTCGTGGATTTTCTTCTGCCTCTGTCGCCCCTGAGACAGCAACACTAACCCCTCCTCTGCTTCCTCCTTCTCAGCCTACTCAGCATGAAGATGACAAGGATGAAGACTTTTATGATAATTCACTTCCACTTAATGAATAGTAAATATATTTTCTCTCTTTATTATTTTCCTAATGACTTTTCTTTTCTTCAGCTTACTCTGTTGTAAGAATGCAGTGTAAGGCCGGGCGCGGTGGCTCAAGCCTGTAATCCCAGCACTTTGGGAGGCCGAGACGGGCGGATCACGAGGTCAGGAGTTCGAGACCATCCTGGCTAACACGGTGAAACCCCATCTCTACTAAAAAATACAAAAAGCTAGCGGGGCGAGGTGGCTGGTGCCTGCAGTCCCAGCTACTCGGGAGGCTGAGGCAGGAGAATGGCGTAAACCCGGGAGGCGGAGCTTGCAGTGAGCTGAGATCCGGCCACTGCACTCCAGTCCGGGCAACAGAGCGAGACTCCATCTCAAAAAAAAAAAAAAAAAAAAAAAAGAATGCAGTGTATAATACATGTAACATACAAAATATGTGTTAATTGACTTTATGTGATTGGTAAGTCTTTTGGTCAACAATAGGCTATAAGTGGTTAAGTCTTTGGAAAGTCAAGAGTTACACATGAATTTTTGACTGCATGGGGAGTTGTCCCTAACTCCTTTGTTGTTCTAGAGTCCACTGTACTTAAAAGCTTCCTCCAGGTGATTCTAACGTGCCAGTAGAACAGTGAACTATAGGTCAATACCTATTACTAACAAGAAACTCAGTTCTTTTTTCCTTCTTTGTCTTGTAATTGGATTGAAAATGTTTAGATCTAATTTACCTTGGTGATTTGGGAAACGTATCCATGTAACATTTATTGAGCACCTATTATATACAAGAGGTGGGGGGCATAGTATGGATAAGCATAATTTCTGTTTCAAGATGCTCATAATCTGGCAGATGCAAATGTATGAGCTGCCCCAATATACATCTGTCATTAGTATTCCTGTTCCCTGAAAGCTGTTTTATCTTCCTCCTCCGAGAACTTCCTGAGAAGGTGATGGGCTTCTGAACAAGCTGGCACAGACAGGAGACAGGGAAATACTGGGTAGAAGAGGGCAGTTCCCTGGCAAAGGCCGCAGCCCTAAATGGGAAGAGACATGCCTGTTTTCACGCCCAGATGTTGCCTTTTGGCCTGCCACATCCTGCTATCCTGTACCTATATAAACCCCAAACCCCAGGGTCCATACGCAGACAAGTGGATGAGCAGAAGAGCAGAGAGCAGAAGAGCAGCATGGCAGAGTAGGAGGGAAGAGAAGGAGTGTCTGAACATTGAGAAGATTTTAGCTGGGGACAGGTCAGAGAGGAGATTGGCCGCAGGACAGCTGAGCTCCAGGGGAAGATCATCTTCCCACTCCATCCTCTTTCCAGATCCCCATCCATCCTGCCGAGAGCCACCTTCATCACTTAATAAAATCCTCGCATTCCTCATCCTTCAAGCCTGCGTGTGACCCAATTCTTCCTGGAGGCCGGACAAGAACCTGGGTACCAAGAGGGCCCTGATCTGGTTAAGAAGCCATCTGCCGATGGCAGAGCTAAAAGAGCACTGTAGCATGCCCGCTGAGGCTTTTGAGAGTTGCAGGCACCCACCCCTAGATGCTACCATGGGGCCAGAGCCCAAAAGCGCTCGCACCAGTTCCTGCACCTGCCCGTCTGCATGCTCCCCCTCCCCTAAGGGGTTTGAACGTGTGGTGGCTGGCTGAACAGACAAGCCACACCCCTGTCACACCTCCTGGGAGGGGGGTCAAGGAACTCTCACCTCTCAAAGCTACCCCAATATATGGCATCTTGGCCTATTGAGTTTTAAGCTGTAGGGATTTGAGAAGCAGCAGGTGCAGGAAGGGCTCTCCAACACCTTCCCTTCTCCCTGAAGCAGGTCACAAGCCCCTCACATGCTCCCTGTGCCCGGGGGAGAGGAGTGTCCTTTTCTCTGAGGGTGGAAGGACGCCATGAGGAATCTGGACCACCCGGCCTGGCTGTTTCCCCCAGTTTATTCCCATTAGCTCATCCCCCTGTGTCCTATCCCATATTTCCACTACTTTCTACTCTTCATCAAACCTAGTATATAAAAAATACTTAGAATTAACTATTTCTTTAGGTCTTTATTTCCTAATGAAGGATCTTGTGTCACATAAAACCAATATCTAATAAATCTGTATATTTTCTTTTGTTAACCTGTCCTGTTAGTCTAAATAACAGGGCCAGAGAACCAGCCAGAGAATCTAAGATAGGTAGAGGGAAAGTAATTGTTTTTCTGAACTAGAAAGGAGTTCAGTATTTGAAATCAGAATGGAAAAGCAAGATGCAACATGGGGATTTTCAGAGCTGTAAAATTGCAAAGTCCTTCATTCTTTGAAGTACATTTGCTTGAATTATTCTTTTCTTTGTTTTTTAAATTCCAAAATTAATGTAAGTTCAAATGTTTACAGCTTACTTATACACATATTTATACACAGACACACACTTTTTTTTTTTTTTTTTTTTAAGAGACAGAGTCTTACTCTGTCACCCAGGCTGGAGTGCAGTGGAGTGGAGTGATCATAGCTCACTGTAACCTCAAACTCCTGGGCTCAAATGATCCTCCTGCCTCAGCCTTCCACTTCCCCCCAACCTCACTCCGCCCGCCACCCCACCACCTCAGGTAGCTAGGCACATGCCACCATGCCTGGCTGATTTTTAAAAGATTCTTTGTAGTGAAACTATCTCGCTATGTTGCCCAACCTGGTCTCAAACTCCTGGCCTCAAGCAGTCCTCCTGCCTTGGCCTCCCAAAGTACTGGGATTACAGGCATGAGCCATTGTACTTGGCCAAAATTTATTTAGTAATAAATTAAAATGGAGGGAAACCCACTTAGTTGTCCTATTAGCTGTTCTTCTGTCTGTAAATGACACAAGAAGTCACCCACTTATGGCAGATCCTGTTTACCCCTATATGACCATTGCTAAAATTTGGGTATTGCTCCCATATTTACATATGTATACACATGTCTAACTTATACACATATATAAATGAATATTTAAATAGAATCATATTGTACCTTATTGTAGTATCATCTGCCTTCTTTCATTTATTATCCATTATGAGTAGTTCCCCTTATCATTAAGCATCTTTCTATAACATATTTTTTAATGGTTACGAAGATTCCCTTTGGAATGACACACCATATGATAGAGTTTGGACGGGTGCCCCCTCCAAATCTCATGCTGAAATATGATTTCCAATATTGAAGGTGAGGCCTGGCGGGGGTAATTGGATCATGGGGCAGGACTCTCGTGAATGGTTTAGCACCATCACCAGGTGATAAGTGAGTTCTTACTCGGTGAGTTCACATGAGACCTGGTTGTATAAAAGTCTAGAACCTCCTGGCAACCCTGGATCTTGCCATGTGACATCACCTTCTCTCCCTTCTCCAACTGCCATGACTGGAAGCTTCCTGAGGCCTCACCAGAGGCAGACACTGGAGCCATGCTTGTACAGCCCGCAGAACCATGAGCCAATTAAACTGCTTTTATTATAAATTACCCCACCTCAGGTATTTTTTTTTTTTTTTTTTTTTTGAGACGGAGTCTCACTCTGTCACCAGGCTGGAGTGCAGTAGCACGATCTTGGCTCACTGCAACCTCTGCCTCCTGTGTTCAAGCGATTATTCTGCCTCAGCCTCCTGAGTAGCTGGGACTACAGGCGTGCACCATCACGCCCAGCTAATTTTTGTATTTTTAGTAGAGACAGGTTGTACCATATTGGCCAGGCTGGTCTCGAACTCCTGACCTCGTGATCTGCCCACTGTGGCCTCCCAAAATGCTGGGATTACAGGCGTGAGCCACTGAGCCCAGCTGAGATATTCCTTTATAGCAATGCAAAGACAGACTAACACACTATAGGTCCTCAAATACTTGCTGACAAAAAGAGGGTCTCAACTTGATATGTGATAATTTTGGACATTTAGATCATTTACATTTTAGCTATCGTAAATCAAACACTGTGACGTGAACATTGCCTTGAAAATAATGACACCCTTGTATAATTACATTATTCATGGTATAATTAATCACACCTTTAAAATAACTCCACCTGGAGAGTTTGCATTTGTATTATACACTTCAGAACATGTACATATACATTTATCTGGTCCTCACAAACCCCATCAGATGAATAGGGCAGATATGCTTATCTTTTCTCACCATCTTAGAGGTGAGAGAGGAAGGTGTGGCTCGTACCACGAACAGCAGCTTTTGTGTTCCGTGTTCATGACCAGGATTAGACTGCACACAGAGGGAAAGACTGGCAAGGCCATGCATTTCCAAGCCAGAAAGTTCGTCGATTAGCTATTGTAACAGGACTGTATGCTGGGAATCCAAGGATCAAGATTCTGCCCTGCTTCTCGTAGAAAGGATAACAGAGCAAGCTCGCCACATATCCAGGGCTTTTCGCCGAACCAGCTTTGAGGGTACCACGTGTGCCCCAGTGCTCCCCGCTGGAAACCTGTAGGATTGTCTCAAGTTTTTTTTGGCAATGTCCACAAAGGAGTTAAATCTGACTTAGCAACCAGGCTGTGAGTTTCCGGGGGCCAGGAGTGGGAGGCGAGCAGGAATCCGTCCCAAGCAGGAATCTGTCGCGAATTCATCTTTTACCTGATGGGAAGGCTGTGGCCCCTTGCGCTGCTGTGGTTGGGAGCGGAGCCTCGGTGTATTTAAGAGCGTCCAGGTGATTGTAATGTGCCAATTGGATCTAATTTACCTCGAAAATTCATGCATTTAACTAACACTCTGGCAGTGAAGAGCCGGACAATGCTTTTTGTCTTGATAAAGAAATAAAGGGAATAAATAGAATGTTGGCTGCGGTTGCTGCTTATCGAAAGTTTTTCCTAGATCTAAGGTTTTGCCCGAGTGTGAAGGATGCGGAAGGATGGCGTTCCACCTTACTTCCACCTCCCTCGCTGCAGTCCACCTGGTACCCTCCCTGGCTGGCTCGGGGCACTTCCAACGCAGTTCTGTGCGAGGACGTTTCTCTGGTGCCCTCTCGCGGTGGATCAGCGAAGTGCCGCATTTTATTTAGAACCAGAGCGGACCTAGAAGGACCCTTGGACGTCATCTTTTGTAACCCTATCGTTTTATAGATGACGAACTGAGGCCTAGAGCAGTGAAATGGTTTGCCCAGGCTCACATGCCTAGTAATTAGGTTAAATGGGGTTTGGCTGGGGACAGTGTTTAGGAATAGGAGAGGGTAACCCAGATCCCTGGAGTTCGACAGCCTGAACAAAGGCTTGGGAAATGAGAATCAGCTGGTGATGGATGGCGTTAGAACAAACGCTGGGTGCCACACAAAGGCCGCGAGTGATTGCTGCTGCCACCACTGGAGCCTCAGAACCTGGAAATTTACAAAGCCCCTCAAGGCCAATATGTCCCAAACTGAACTTATCATTTCCACCTTCACTTTATCTGCTTCCATCATGTTTCATCTCAATAAATGGCCTCACCTGCTCTCAGGTTGCTCAAGCTGGACAGCTAGTCATCTCTCTCTGTAGTCCACATCCAATCCATCACTGAGTCCTGCTTCCTGTAAAATTTAGGCCTGGTGCGGCGGCTTACACCTGTAATCGCAGCACTTTGGGAGGCGGGCAGATCCCTTGAGGTCAGGAGTTTGAGACCAGTCAGGCCAACACAGCAAAACTCCATCTCTTCTAAAATACAAAAATTAGCAGGGCGTGATGGTGGGTGCCTATAATCCCAGCTACTTGAGAGGCTGAGGCAAGAGAATGGCTTGAACCCGGGAGGTGGAGATTGCAGTGAGCTGAGATCGCACCACTGCACTCTGGCCTGGGTGACAGAGCAAGACTGTCTCAAAAACATAAAAATAGTTTAAAAAAAATATCTTGAATCCTCCACTGTCAAAACTTCTCCTTGCCTATGACTATGAAAACCTGGGTAGTGGGCATCTTCCAGCTGTGGCTGTCCAAATGGTGAACACCTTCCTTGCATAGTGTCCCGACCTGCAGGACAGTCCAACGGACCCTGAAAGGGGGAGCGGGAATGGAGGAGACAAGAAAACACGAGAAACGGAGACAAGACAAATAGCCTGATCAAGTCTCGTTTAACGGTGGCAGTGCAATGCCTTATATAGGCTGGCAGGTGAAGCGGTTGGGCCAGGGCGGTAATGGGGGGCTGGGTTCGCTCAAATTACAATTGCGCATGCGCCATGGGTTTGTAATGTTCCCGGGAGCGGGATTGCGCCTGCGCTGTAGGCTGCATCTCTTCCTGGGCGCGAAAAAGGTTGGCGCGCACGGGAAAAGTTTTGGCGTGCGGGAAAAGTTGTTAATGAAGAACCTGAAATACGCCATCTTGTCTCTGATGATACGGAGCTTAAGCAACAGAAGCCGCGGCAATTTCCGGGCCTCACGTCTCCGGACAGCATAGATAGCATCTCACCTCGGGAGCACTGTCCTGCTTTCTCAAGGTAGAATCTGGTCAGCTTCTTTTCCCAGCCCTCCCACATACCCCTTGCAACTGGAATGTAGACGTGTATGCTGGGCTTTACCCAATTAGGTGCAAACCCAGAAAGCTGCAGTATGGAAGTGAGTGACGTGATGAATCCTGAGGATAGAGCTGGCCTTTCATCAGGATTTGAACGTCCTGGAGAGCACAAGGGGATGGTTTGGGAGGAAGAGAGGCAAAGGGCACAGAGCAGAAGGAACACGAGGAGAAAGGAGATGTCAGATGATTGTGGGGGAACTACATTTTGGGTTATGACCCAGTGTGATGGTTAATACTGAGTGTCAACTTGATTGGATTGAAAGATGCAAAGTATTATTCCTGGGTGTGTCTGTGAGGGTGTTCTCAGAAAAGATTAACATTTGAGTCAGTGGACTGGGAGAGGCAGACCCACCCTCAGTCTGGGTGGGCACCATCTAATCAGCTGCTAGCTGGGCCAGAATAAAAAATGGCAGAAGGACATGGAAAGACTAGACTAGCTTACTCTTCTGGTCTCCATCTTTCTCCCGTGCTGGATGTTTCCTGCCCTCAAACATCATACTCCAAGTTCTTCAGCTTTGGAACTTGGATTGGCTTCCTTACTCCTCAGCTTGCAGATAGCCTGTTCTGGGACCTCACCTTGTGATGGTGTGAGTCAATACTCCTTAATAAACTCACTTGTATATATACATCTATCCTATTAGTTCTGTCCCTGTAGAGGACCCCGGCTAATACACCCGGGGTGACATAGAGATAACACATGGTGGTGCTGGATTTCTCAGGCTTCCTTTTTTTTTTTTTTGAGACAGAGTCTTGCTCAGTCACCAAGGCTGGAATGCAGTGGCACAATCTCGGCTCACTGCAAGCTCTGTCTCCTGGGTTCACGCCATTCTCCTGCCTCAGCCTCCCTAGTAGCTGGGAGTACAGGTGCCTGCCACCATGCCCGGCTAATGTTTTTGTATTTTTAGTAGAGATAGGGTTTCACCGTGTTAGCCAGGATGGTCTCGTTCTCCTGACCTTGTGATCTGCCCACCTCAGCCTCCCAAAGTGCTGGGATTACAGGCGTGAGCCACCATGTCCAGCCATTTCTCAGGCTTTCAAACTTAGATCCACAAAAACTGTTGCCTTGGTGCAGAACAAGCTAAGGCCACAGGTAGAACAGATGAGCTGGTGAGGCTGCCACAGGAGCTTGGGTCTGTGGTGGGTGCTGTGAAGGCCTGTGCAGAAACATACATAAGCTCTGACTGGAAACACAACCTCATATATAAGACAACAGAGCTGATGTAGGAACCACTAAACAAGTAGCTAATATGCTTTTAAAAAATTTCACTCCAAACCAACATGTGACCAGACTGGAATTAGAATGTGTGTGTGTAGATGTGTGGATGGATGGATGTATGCATGTGTTAAGCCTATCCTGAGAGCAGCAGTTGCCATAGAGAATTTTCGAGTAAAATCACCCTCTTTGGGAATATACTTTCTTCCCCATGGGATCACTTTTGGGATCAAAACTTATTTGGTTGTATCGACTTGGGTGACATCCTTGCCAAAGACACTATTTCATAGGCATTGTTTTTAGCAAAGATATTAGAATTTTGCAAAGTAAAAATGAAACTCTGCTTTGGGCTTTTACTGGGGCTTAACAGAAATATAAACCACTGGTGATTGATTGGATTGATTGAACATGTAAATGAGACAGGTTTTTTTTTTTTTTTTTTTTCCTTTTATTTCCAGAGCAGGAATAGTCTCATTACTTAGACATTCTGTCATGGGTAGTATCTGTTCTCTGACTAACTTGACTCTTCATGTACAGTCACTAGGTTTTCCAGAAAACTTATAAGTATCTGAAAAAAATGTTGAATTGGGTGTTAAGAACTTTTCAGTTTAGTTATTCAAAAATAGTTTCCCCAGCAGCCTTATTTGCAGAAGTGGAAAAGCAAATTGTTAAATCATACGTAATTGCGCAGGGCCCCTAAATAGCAAAAACATATTGAAAAAGAAAAATAATTTAAAAATCTGCCTATTGGGTACTGTGCTTATTATGTGGGTGGTGAAATAATCTGTACACCAAACCCCCATGACACTCAATATACCTATATAACAAACCTGGACATGTACACCTGAACCTAAAATCAAAAAAAGAATAAAATTGGAAAGCTAACACTTCTGGATTTCAAAACAATATAAAGTTACAGTAATCAAACAATGTGACACTGTTACAAAGATAGGCAGATAGGACAAATGTAAATGAATGTAGTTGCACTCTTACCTCACACCACATACAAAAATTAATTCAAAGTGATTTTGGTATTAATCTGATACTAAACCTAGATAAGGAGACAACAACAACAAGAAAAAGAAAACGACAGGCCAATATTCCTGATTAATATACGTGCAGAAATCTTCACCAGAATACTAGCAAACTAAATCAACAACACATTAAAAAGATATTCATTATGATCACTTGTATCCCAGGAATGTAAGGATGGTTCAACATATGCAAATCAATAAATGTGATACTTCACATTGACGGAGTCAAGAACAAAAAATCTTATAATTACCATAGATGCTGAAAAAGCATTCAATAAAATTTAACATCCCTTCATGATAAAAACTTTTGACAAACAGAGTATAGAAGGAATATATCTCAAAACAATAAAAGCCATATATGACTTTTATATGGCCAAAAGTCATATATAACAAACCCATAGCTAACATTCTACTGAATGGGGAAAAATCAAAGCCTTTTCTCTAAGATCTGGAACAAGACAAGGTTGCCCACGTTCACCCCTTTTATTCAATATAACCCTGGAAGTCCTAGCCAGAGCAATTAGGTAAGAGAAAGAAATAAAGGGCACCCAAATGGGAAAGAAAAGAGTCAAATTATTCTTGTTTACAGATGACATGATTCTATATTTAGAAAAACTTAAAGATTCCACCAAAAAACTGTTAGCACTAGTGAACAAATTCAGTGAAGTTGCAAAATACAAAACGAATATACAAACATCAGTGGCATTTGTTGTTTATCTGTTTGTTTGAGACAGGGTCTTGCTCAGTCACCCAGGCTGGAGTGCAGCAGCAGGATCATGGCTCACTGAAGCCTAGACATCCCAGGCTCAAGTGATTCTTCTACCTCAGCTTCCCAAGTAGCTGGGACTAAAGGCATGTGCCACCACACCTGGCTAATTTTTTAAAAAAATTGTGTAGAGATAAAGTCTCACTTTGTTGTCCAGGCTGTTCTTGAACTCCTAGGGTCTTGCAATCCTCCCACCCTGGCCTTGCAAAGTTTTGGGATTACAGGCATGAGCCACCATGCCTGGCCATCAGTAGCGTCTGTATATGTCAACAGAGAACAATCTGAAAAGGAAAGCGATCCCATTTATACCAGCTACCAAAGCAAAAACAAAGCCCTAGGAATAAATGTAATCAACAAAGTGAAAGATCTCTACAGTAAAAACTACAAAACACTCATGAAAGAAATTGGAGAGGACACCAAAAGGTGAAAAGATATCCCATGCTCATGGATTGGAAAAACTGATACTGATGTGTCCATACCACCTCTATTAGTCTGTTTTCACACTGTCGATAAAGACAGACCCAAAACTGGGCAATTTACAAAAGAAAGAGGTTTAATGGACTCACAATTCCACGTGGCTGGGGAGGGCTCACATTCATGGCAGGAGGCAGAAGGCAAAAGGCACGTCTCACATGGCTGCAGACAAGAGAATAGAATGACAGCCAAGCAAAAGGGGTTTCCCCTTATAAAACCATGAGATCTCATGAGACTTATCAATTACCTCGAGAACAGTATGAGGGAAACTGCCCCTATGATTCAGTTATCTCCCACTGGGTCCCTCCCACAACATGAGGGAATTATGTGAGCTACAATTCAAGATGAGATTTGGGTGGGGACACAGGCAAGTCATATCACCACCTAAAATGATCTACAGAACCAATGCAATCCCTATCAAAATACCAGTGACACTTGTCTTAGTCTGCTTATGTTGCTGTAAAGGAATACCTGGTTAATTTGTAAAGAAAAGATGTTTATTTGGCTTATGGTTCTGCAGGCTGTACAAGAAGCATGGCATCAGCATCTGCTTCTGGCAAAGGCCTTAGATTGCTTCTACTCATGGCAGAAGCGGAAAAGGATCCAGTGAGATCACGTGACAAGACAGGGAGGAAGAGAGCAGGTAAGGAGGTGCCAGGCCTTTTTTTTAACAATCAGATCTTGTAAATAGAGCAAGAACTCCTTACCAGGAGGATGGCAACAAGCCATTCATGAGGAATCTGCCTCCATGATGCCAACACCTCCTGCCAGTCTCCACTTCGAACATTGGGGACCACATTTCAATGTGAGATTGGGTGGTGGGGTGGGGGTGTCAAATATCCAACTATAGCAACATTGTTCACAGAAACAGAAAAAAAAAATCCTAAAATTCACTTGGAACAAAAGACCCTGAATAACCAAAGCAATTTTGAACAAAAAGAACAGAGCTGGAGGTATCACACTAACAGATTTCAAAATGTACTACAAAGCTATAGTAACCAAAAATAGCATAGTACTGGCACTAAAACAGACACATAGACCAAATGGAACAGAATAGAGAGCCCAGAAATAAATCTATGCATATATAGCCAACTCATTTTTGACAAAGATGCCAAGAACATACATTGGGGAAAGAACTGTCTCGTCAATAAATGGTGCTGGGAAAACTGGCGATCCATATGTGGAAGAATAAAACTAGGACCCTATATCTCACCATATTAAAAAATCAAATGAAATGAATTAAATACTTAAATGTAAGACCTGAAACTATGACACTATTAGAAGAAAACACTGGGGAAATGCTTCAGGACATTAGTCTGGGCGAAGATTTTTTTTTTTAGAACAACCTCACAAGTACAGGCAACGAAAGCAAAAATCAACAAATAGGATTATATCAAGCTAAAAATCTTCTTACACAGCAAGAAAATAATCAGCAGAGTGAAGAGGCAACCTACAGAATGGGAGGAAATATTTACATCCATTTGATAAAGGATTAATAACCAAAATATATAAGAAATTCAAACAACAGTAAAAAACCTGAATAATCTGATTAAAGAATGGGCAAATGATCTGAATAGACATTTCACAAAAGAAGACATAAATGGCCAACAGGTATATGGCAAAATGGTCAACATCACTAGTCATCAGGAAAATGCAAACTAGATATTATATGCAATGAGATATTATCTTCCCCAGTAAAAATAGCTATTATAAAAAATATAAGAAATGACAAATGCATGCCAGTACACTGTTGATGAGAATGTAAATTAGTATAGCCACTATGGCAAACAGTATGGGGGTTCTTCAAAAGTTCAAAATAGATTTACTGTAGGATCCAGCAATCCCAGTACTGGGTATATATCCAAAAGAAAAGAAATCAGTGGCGGGGTGTGGTGGCTCACACCTGTAATCCCAGGATTTTGGGAGGCTGAGGTGGGTGGATCATTTGAGGTCAGGAGTTCGAGACCAGCCTGGCCAACATGGTGAAACCCCGTTTCTACTAAAAATACAAAAATTAGCCAGTAGTGGTGGTGCAGGGCTGTAATCCCAGTTACTCAGGGGGCTGAGGCAGGAGAATCGCTTGAACCCAGAAGGCAGAAGTTGTGGTGAGTCGAGATTGTGCCACTGCACTCTAATCTGGGTGACAGAGCAAGACCTTGTCTCAAAAAAAAAAAAAAAAAAAAAAAAAAGTATGTTGAAGAGATATCTGCATTTCTATATTTATTGCAGCACTATTCACAGTGGCCAAGATATGAAAACAACCTGAGTATCCATCAGTGGATAAATGAGTTAAAAAATAAGGCACAGATACACAATGGAATACTGTTCAGCCATAAAAAGGAATGAAATTCTGTCATTTGTGATAGCATGGATGAATCTGGAGGACCTTACATAAGTGAAATAAGTCAGGCACAGAAAGACACATATATCACATCTTCTCATTCATATGTCTCAATCAAAGTTGATTTTATGAAAGTAGAACATAGAAGGATGGTTACCAGAGGGTGAGAAGGCTGGTGGGGATTGGGGATGTGTTTCCTTACCCAGTAAAGAAAATACAGTTAAATAGAAGGAATGTGTTCTAATGTTTGGTAGAGCAATAAAGTGACAATAGTTAATAATAATTTATTGTGCCTTTCACAATAGCTAGAAGACAAGATCTGGCATTTCTCTGTTAGAATCACAAAGAAAGGGTAAATGAGGTGATAGATATCCTAATTACCCTGATTTGATTACACATTGTATACATTTAACCAAATATCACATGTACTCCATAATTATGTGTAATTATTATATATCAATAAAAAAACTATAGAAGAGAAAAAAGAATTTTAAATAGTTAATTATATACATTATATTTAATTAAAACCCATATGTCTTAATGATGAGTAAAAAAAAATAGCAATGCTTCATTTTTTATTCAGGGTGTCTATAGTCATTCTTCTTTCTTATCAAATTGACTAAAAAATTATTGCTTTTTGGTAAGACTTTATCTGAATGTTTGCCTTTTGAAGGGGTTAAGTTACTTTATTGTATTAAGATACTATCCCAAACCTGAGACATACCCTCTATTACAGAGGAATAAAATCAGAAAATGTTTGACACATTATGATGAATTAAGGGTATCTAAGTCAGTATTTATAGTTGGAGAATAAAATCATAAAAGAAAAAAAACTATGTGTAAATATGCAGAAAATCAAGTATAATTTTGAAATAAAATGTCAAAAATTTCATTTGAAATTTCATTTGGAGTGGATGTCTCATATAAATGAAAGCCAAAAATATGTATATAAATAATTTTACAGCTCATTAAAATTTTGTTTTATTTAAAACCCAAAAGCAGAAAGAAAAAAAAATTCACTCAAAATAAATCAATGACTTAAATATAGAAGCTAAAACCATAACACTTTTAGGAGAAAACATAGGGATAAATCTTCATCATCTTGGATTTGGCAATAAGTTCTTATATATGACACAAAAAGCTTGGCAACAAAAGCAAAAACAGACAGATGGGACTACATCAAACTTAAAAACTTCTACACATCAAAGGAAAGAGTCAGCAGAGTGAAAAGCAAATCTACAGAATGGGTGAAAATATTTGCAATCATATATCTGACAAGGGATAAATACCCAGAATATATAAAGAGTGACTACAACTCAACAACAAATAATTAAAAATGGCCAAGGTACCTGAATATACATTTCTCCAGGGATGGTGTCCAAATGGCCACCAAGCATATGAAAAGATGCTCAACATCGCTAATCATTAGAGAAATGCAAATCAAAACCATAATGAAATGTCACTTCATACCCATATTAGTATGGCCACTATAAAAATAACACAAAATAACAAGTGTTGGAGAGGATGTGGGGAAACTGGAACCCTTGTGCACTGTTGGTGGGAAGGTAAAATGGTACAGGCTGCTATGGAGAACAATATGGAGATTCCTCAAAAAATTAAAAACAGATTTATCATATAATCTAGCGACTTCACTTCTGGGTATATAGCCAAAAGAATTGAAAGCAGGATCTTGAAGAGATATTTTCAAACCAATGTTCATTGCAGCATTATTCACAGTAGCCAAGAGGTAGAAGCAACCCAAATATCCATTGATGGAAGAATGGATAAAGTAAATGCAAAATACATACAGAAGAATACTACTCAGCTTTAAAAAAGAAGAAAATCCTGTTACATGCGACAACTTGGAGGAACCTTGAGGAAATTGTGCTAAGGGAAGCCAGCCAGTCATAAAAAGACAAACACTGTGTGATTCCATTGATATGAGGTATCTAAAGTAGCCAAACTCATAGAAACAAAGTAGATTGAAAGTTACCAGGAGCTGGGAGAGAGGAAAGGAGGAGTTATTGCTTAATGGGTAGGAAGTTTCTGTTTGGAGTGAGGAAAAAGGTGGTTGCCAAGGGTAGGGGGAAGGAAAACAAATTGTTTAATGGATACAGAGTTTCAGTTTCGCACAGTGAAAAATCCGGGGAGCAACTGTTGGCAATCATGTGCGGAAATTGGAACCCTTGTAGACTGCTTGTGGGAATGTAAAATGGTACACTTGATGTGGAAAAGACGGTGGTGGTGGTTAAAAAAAAAAAAAAAAAGTATATATATGAAGCCTCGCTGGGTGTGGTGGCTCATGTCTGTAATACAAACTACTTGGGAGGCTGAGATAGGAAGATTGCTTCAATCCAGTAGTTGGAGACCAGCCTGTGTAAAATAGGGAGACTCTGTCTGTAAAAAAATGAAAAACATGAAACATAGAATTTACCATATGATCCAGAAATTCCACTTCTGGGTATACATCCAAAAGATCTGAAAGCAGAGACCTGAATAGATACTTGTGCACCAATGCTTATTATTCACAATAGCCAAAAGGTGGAAATTACTCAGTGTCTATCAACAGATGAATGGCTAAACAAAATGTATATCCACGTAAGGAAATATTCAGCAACAAAAACGAATAAAGTTGTTTTTTTTTTTTTTTCTCTGAGACAGGGTCTTGCTCTGTCGCCCAGGATGGAGTGCAATGGCCCGATCTTGGCTCACTGCAACCTCTGCCTCCTGGGTTCAAGCGATTCTCATGTCTCAGCCTCCCAAGTAGCTGGGATTATAGGTGTGGCCCACCACACCTGGCTAATTTTTGTATTTTTGGTAGACACAGGATTTCACCATGTTGCCCAGGCTGGTCTCAAACTCCCGACCTTAGGTGATTCGCCTGCCTTGGCCTCCCAAAGTGCTAGGATTTCAGACATGAGCCACTGCACCCCATGTAATAAAGTTTTGATGCATGCTACAACATGAATGAATCTTAAAAATATATGGCAAGTGAAATAAGTCACACACAAAAGGACAAATATTGCATAATCCCACTTACATGAAATATCTAAAATAGGCAAATTCATTAGAGACAGAAAGTAGATTAGAAGTTACCAGGAATGAGAGGAGGAGGAGGGAAGGAGGAATTATTTCTTAATGGATACAAGTTTCTATTTGGAGTGATGAAAAAGTTTTGGAAACGAATAGTGGTGATGGTTGGACAATATTGCTAATATAACTGATGCCACCGAACTATACACTTACAACTGGTTAGAATGGCAAATTGTATTTTATCAAATGTCACGTTTTACCCCAATACAAGTTATCAAGACGATCTTTACTTTCATAAATAAAACATAAAAAAAGAAGAACAAATACACAAATATTAGACATATAACTCAATGAGCTACCAGCTATATTGGATTCAGCGGTAGCAACAGGAAGGGGTCCTGACGTTGTCAAAATTTTTCCTACATGCTTAGTGCTTTGTGTGTGCTTTCACTGTATCTGCAGAGAAGCCCTGAGAGGTGCTATGGGGCCTATTTAGGTGGAAAAACAGACTAAGTCCCGGCCCAAAGTTATGAAGCTCTATAAAATCCAGCATTCAAATCTGGGTCTATCTGGCTCCAAATGGAGTACAAGCAGACCTTGGTGACCATTTTGGGAAAATTGTTTCACCCTGGAGGATAATTTTGAGTTTTTACTGAACTGGGGAAGATCACTGTGAGGGAGAATAGACTAAATGTGAGCAAGATCCTATCCAACTCTAATTTTTCATTGGATTTTGCTGGAACTCATCACACTCAGAGCGCTGATTTTGGGTTGACTTTTCTAGTTTATAAGATTTTAGTGCACAATGGCAGATTTAGTAAATACTGAATATAGTTCTTTTCGAACGTAATCATCCATCCATTTTCAGTTTAAAATTGACTTTGGTTGAGAAAGAGAAGTTCTTGAATTTCCTGCCTGTGACCAGAGGAGGCCGCTCTTTCACTATGAATGTTTTTAGGGTCAAACGCAAACTCAAGCATGTTGCTGGGACCCAAAATTATGGTTCTTCTTTTCATACTCTCTCTTTCTTTTCCTTCCTCCTCTCTCTCCTTTCCTCCTTTCCTTTCCCTTTTTCATTTCCTTCTCCTCCTATTATTTCAATAAGTCAGCTCAGATGTGATAACAGGAAGGGGATGTTTCTCTTCATCACATTCTTTGAACATTTATTCACCTGTTCCCCGACAAATAACTGTTTCCTTTGTTTGTTTGTTTGTTTGTTTATTTGAGATGGAGTCTCGCTCTTTCACCCAGGCTGGAGTGCAATGGCACGATCTCGGCTCACTGTAACCTCCGCCTCCTGGGTTCAAGCGATTCTCCTGCCTCAGCCTCCTGAGTAGCTGGGATTACAGGTGCCTGCCACCACGCCTGGCTAATTTTTGTATTTTTAGTAGAGATAGGGTTTCGCCATGTTGATCAGGGTGGTCTCGAACTCCTGACCTCAGGTGATCCGCCTGCCTCAGCCTCCCAAAGTGCTGGGATTACAGGAGTGAGTCACCGTGCCTGGCATACTGTTTCTTTTTTTTTTTCTGAGACGGAGTCTCGCTCTGTCGCCCAGGCTGGAGTGCAGTGGCGAGATCTCAGCGCACTGCAAGCTCCGCCTCCCGGGTTCGCGCCATTCTCCTGCCTCAGCCTCCCGAGTAGCTGGGACTACAGGCGCCCGCCACCTTGCCCGGCTAATTTTTTGTATTTTTAGTAGAGACGGGGTTTCACCATGTTAGCCAGGATGGTCTCGATCTCCTGACCTTGTGATCCGCCCT
>NC_045452.1:47991004-48071724 GCF_002776525.5 Piliocolobus tephrosceles
GGGACTACAGGCGCCCGCCACCTTGCCCGGCTAATTTTTTGTATTTTTAGTAGAGACGGGGTTTCACCATGTTAGCCAGGATGGTCTCGATCTCCTGACCTTGTGATCCGCCCATCTCGGCCTCCCAAAGTGCTGGGATTACAGGCTTGAGCCACCGCGCCCGGCCATTGTTTCTTTTAATAACAAACTTTCCAGGAAAATGGATCAAATGGAAAAGATACTTTTCCTTCCCCTTTACTATTTTTAAGGATGGAAATGGACTTTCATTTTTGGGTGTAGGTAAACAGTTGAACAGTCACATGGCAGAGTTCAGTGTTCCTTTCCTCAACCTTTCATTTTCACAGTTTAGTCTGTCCTGGCCCCAGAGAGGGCAATGTCGGAGTTGTTTAGAAAAATCCATTGTCAAATCTGGAGAGCATTTAGATTTTGACATTTGATAGCTAAAACTCATTTTCTGCACGGAGACTATAGCTTTCCAGAAGTTCCTTTGGTTAAGCAACTGAAAAGAAATTTAGGTTTTCTTTCTTTCCTTTTTTCTCTTTCTCTCTCTTTCTTTCCTCCCTCCCTCCCTCCCTCCCTTCCTTCCTTCCTTCCTTCCTTTCCCTCCCTCCCTTCCTTTCCCTTTCTCTTTCTTTCTTTCTTTCTTTCTTTCTTTCTTTCTTTCTTTCTTTCTTTCTTTCTTTCTTTCTTTCTTTCTTTCTTCCTTCCTTCCTTCCTTCCTTCCTTCCTTCCTTCTTTCTTTCTTTCTTTCTTTCTTCTTTCTTTCTTTCTTTCTCTCTCTCTTTCTTTTTCTCTCTCTCTTCCTCCCTCCCTCCCTCCTTCCTTTTTTTCTCACTGATCACTAATTAATCTTCCTAGAAAAGAAACATTTCAGTGCTTTCACCAATGTTTTTGATCTTTGCTTTTCCATATCTCCATCTGTGTTACTTTAAAAAGTATCCAGCCTTCTAACTGGGAGAGTTAACAAGCAAAATACAACTTTGTCAATTAGAAAAAATATTTTTTTTAAAAAAAGGAACTTTGTAACCTGACAGATGAGGGGATCAAGGTGCATGTGCGTTGGGGGCAGGAAAAGCGGGTTACAAACACAATCTTCTTTATTCTAAATTACCTTGTGGGGGCGGAGGGGGGAAGAATTATTTAATTCAAGGATGATGATTTAGAGCTCCAAAGAAATATTCATCTGCAGAAGTGCCTCATCACACAACTTGGTTATTGAGACCTTCAGTGGGCTTGGTATTTGTGTCTTGGACACTACGTTTTTTTTTTTTTTTTTTTTTTTTTAAAGGGCCTGAAGAATCTTTAGGGAGTTAGGAGGTGGATGAGCTTTTCTGTTTCTAATTGGTATTACTGCTGCTTTTCCTTCTCATTCAGGCTATTCAAACTAACAAGAGGAGGTTGGTAGGGGCCCCCTTACTAAATTGGTTTCAACTACATTTTCCGTTGTGTGTGTGACCTTGAACTGGTCCCTGAATCTGTCAAGGTTTCAGCTGTCCAAATCACACAACGAGACGTAGAATGATGTGATCTGCAATGGTTTCTTGAATGCCAGCTCTTTAGGGTTCTCCCTGTCTTTATTGCCTTAGAAGCACCATGTTCAGATTCTGATTCACTATTCCAAGCAACTGTCTCACCTTACAGTAAAAGTAGACAGAATATCAGTTAATACAATATGGTCTTTTTCTTTTCTTTTGGTTATGGAAAGACTTTGGACACAAATCTTAGCCGTTAGTTGAAGAGGAATGGGGAAAAAAGGAAAGTAAATTGATAAATTGAAAGAAGACTTTGGAGGGCCTGACTTCCTGGGTTCAAGTCCCGGCTTTGCTACTTCTACCAGTAAGTGGGCAAGCTTTTAAAATTCTTTGTCCTTCCATTTTCTCATCTCAAAAAATAGGATAAAAATATCACCAACCTCGTGGGGGGGATTGTTGTAAAGACAGCTATCACCATAATAATTAGTATAGGCTGGACGCGGTGGCTCACACCTGTAATCCCAGCACTTTGGGAGGCTGAGGCGGGTGGATCACGAAGTCAGGAGATCGAGACCATCCTGGCCAACATGGTGAAACCTCGTTGCTACTAAAAATACAAAAAATTAGCTGGGCATGGTGGCGGGCGCCTGTAGTCCCAGCTCCTTGGAGGCTGAGGCAGGAGAATCTCTTGAACCAGGGAGGCGGAGGTTGTAGTGAGCAGAGATCACGCCACTGCACTCCAGCCTGGGCAACAGAGCAAGACTCCATCTTTGGGAATTACTTATTACAAGCTCTCCCTCATGGCTTAGCTTGAGAGCTGCTGCTTTTCTGATGCTGTCTTTGTCCCCTCACCTTTGGGAGACTTTTTTCCCACTGAAATTCAAAGCACTTCATCACCATGTCATAATTTGGTGTTATGTACATATTACTATGTGCTTGGTTTTGGTGTCAGGTCCAATTTTACGTGCCTCTCTGTGCCCCATGTTATACCTTTTCTTTTCCATAAGTCTTGAACCATAACTTCCTCTGTGGCAAGGGCTCTCTGGGCTGTGCCCCTGGCTCACTTCCTCCACATCACAGAGCTCACTGTGACTATGCAATGTGGCTGCTGTGACCTCCACTGTGCTCATGGATGTAGAACCACAGCAGATCCAGCACTCGAGTGATACAGAGTCTTGGTCCTGTGGCCAAGAAGCAGCAAGATGGAAGCCCAACTAGTTTCCCTGGAGATGAATTGTCTTAACTAGGTTCCTGGGGCCTAGTAGCTAAAGACAGACCAGGGGGTTTGAGGCCCCATGCTTCCATCAGGGTCTGTCCTGCAAAGGCATCCCTAGAGACAATGGATCAGTTGAGTTTGAACTTGGAGTTAGCTAATACCAGGCTCACAGGACTCCGGCCTTCCTACTCCTTCAGAACTGAGATAAAGACTGTGTTCAGGGAGTGTGGTCTGGCTTCCCAGTGGCTTCCCAGAGGGAGCAGGTAACACAACTTGTATGAACTTGGACTGATGAGAAGGGGAGACAAGAACAAGCCTACAGATCAATTGCTCTCCTTCCCTTCCCATGTGGTTCTAGTTTCCGTGTAGCATCTGGAGGCTGTCCATGTGATAGGCAGATATACTTGATGTTGAGGATGTGACCAGCTGGGAGAGGATCCCCGTCTATTTGCTATGTTTTGCCACTCTGCTATCCTTTCCTCCCACTCCAGATTCCAGTGTGTTGCACTCCTCAAGAAAACTGGATGCAAGCGTCGCCTAAGTTTTTGCTTCCTAAGGAAGCGTGCCCTGAAAATTTTTATCTACCATCTCTCTTTTTCCTCCTCTCCTCCCTTTCCTTTCCCTCTCATTTCCTCTTCTCCTCTGGTCTTCTCTCTTTTTCTTTCTTCTCCTCTATTACTTATTTTGTTCGAAAACCAAATCATAGAAATTTGATTTTTCTGATGAGGGCTCCCACATTGCTTCACTTTTGAGGCTAGAACCTTAAGGAATCATGGGGCAGTAGCTTTCTGAGTGGGATTCAGGATGCTGAACTTGATAAAATATTCTTTCTTTTTCTTTTTTAGAGATAGAGTGTCACTCTGTTGCCCAGGCTGGGGTGCAGTGGCATGATCATAGCTCACTGCAGCCTCAAACTCCTGGGCTCAAGCAATCCTCGTGCCTCAGCCTCCCAAATATCTGGGATTACAGATGCTGGAGCTTGACAGAATAAACGAGGGTACACCCCAATTTTAAGTGATCCTCTGGTTTTAACTTTGTTTTCTTTATAAAAGAGATTCCCATAACCTTCTATCACATACACAAATTATTTGATTAATATATTTCAATTGGCAATGAACTTTGCAGTTGCAGCCCCAGTGTAAGAAGTCAAGGGAGAGGCTGGCCATTGCTGCGGGCTGCTTCACAGAGGAGAAGACATGTACTCACTCTCTCCTGGAAGGTGGGGGTAGTGGCATCTTTCCTCTGCTCTATTTTTATCTCTCTGATGGGAGCAATGTGAAAACTTCTAAAAATCCTCTATCTCAGCACTGGGGAGCTTCACAAATGTCTGACATGGCCACATAGTCATATGTGTGAGTGTGTGTGTGTGTGCATGTGTTTGTGATGGGGGAGTGGTGGTAGGTAGAACAGTGGCCCCCAAAAGTCCACATCCTAATCCCTGAAATCTGTGAACATGTTACCTAACATGGCAAAAGGGAGTTTGCAGATGAGATTAAGTTAAGGGGTCTTGAGATGGGAAGCTTATTGGATTACTCTGGTTGCCTGTAATCACAATCATCCTTATTAAGAGGGAGGCAAAAGTGTCTGAGTCACAGAGAGAGATCTGAAGATGCTACCCTGCTGGCTTTGAAGATGGAGGGAGGGGCTATGAGCCAACGAATGCAGTCCACCTTTAGGAGTTGAGAAAGGCAAGAAAACAGATTCTCCCCTCCAGCCTCCAGAATGAACTTAGCCCTACACCTAGACACCTAGCCCTCCTTACAGCTAGATTTTAGTCCAGTTAGATTTTAGACTTACAGAACTACAGGAGAATAAATCTCTGTTATTTTAAGCCACTAAGTTTGTGGTAATTTATTGCAGTAGCAACAGAAAACTAATATGGTGGGGGGGGGGGGCGTGTTGAAATATTAACTTTTGAGTTACTTGTATGTAATTACATAAGTAATTAGTTAAATATATTTGTTGAGCTTTTCCTCTGTGTCGGGCACAAAGATGAATCTTTCCCCTTGGAGCCTGCAGTCTGAGGAAGCAATTATTCTAGTGAGTTCTACTGTGCATAGCTGTATTAAATTGCCTGGTTTAGTTGGTGGATAGGATACTTTGGTTAGGATACTTCTTTTTCTCCATGTAATTTTTTTTTTTTTCACTAAGAAGCCATTTCTAATTTAAACCATTGAGCACTATATATTTATTACGTGGAAGGCATGATAAATGGTTGCTGGGGAGATAAAGATTCTCTTCACGGGGTTTCCAATCTATTAGTAAAATTGGAAAGAGTCTAAAATAGACAACTAACTCTACAAGGTAGTGTATGATTTTTAATAGGATGGGATTGGGCCAGAAGCAGAACCCAGGTCTCCTTGAATCTCCCTTCAGCTGCCAGCCTCTGTCCTAGTTAGATGCCATGTACAGAACCCTGCAAGTAAGGAATTCTTTATTACCTATGGACCTAGTTTCTCTGGAGACTCCAACCCTGCTGCTAGTCTGAATCATGCCCAGCTTCAAGGGCTGTCTGTATCCCTGTAAATTTAGACTTAGACTAGAGGTAGATCAAGGTTATACCAAATGCTGATCTTGACCTGATAAATTTTACTTATAGCCTATGCCACACACAAGAGAAGAAAATCCCTTTAAATCTTTTTAAAAGCAGACTATTCACCTCATTTTTATTCCTCTAGCTAAACATCTTCTTCCTGTGCCCTGTCAGCTCTGTGACCCAATTGTACGTCTGTTCTTCAAAATATCCCTGGACTTTCTGGCAGGGTCCAAGGATATTTTTTATAAGTTGTCCAAACAGGAGGAGAGAAGCCTTGGGATTTCCCTCGAGGTCAGGGTGCGTGACCAGCTATGCAAAGTGCCTCAAGAGACTCTTGCAATTTCAGGGGAATCATGGATCCCAGGGGAGGGATGTACCAGAGGTCAGTGGGTCACAGAACCTTTCATGGAGGAAGGGAATGACATATGCCTCAAAGGACATGGAGGATTTAATTGAACAAAGGGGAGGGAGCATTTTCCAGATAGGGGCCTGGGGTAAATAAAGTGGAAAGTGGGAATCTGTAGTGTTTAGGGTCCAGAACCTATTTAGAACTGACTTCATGCATGCAATTCTAGTTATCTGATTTGAGTCTTTCTCAAAATATGACTGGTATTTCTAAGAGTGCTGTAGCCAAAGTTCTTGGAGTAAAAGTGATTGTATGAGAAATCTGGGAAACTCGGGGCAGGGATATGTTCTTAATCCTTTTTAATTGGAAGCCCTTCAGGAAACACAGCTGTCTGAGCTGTCTATTCACCTGCACATTAAATGAGACAGGTATTAATTGACAATTTCTCTTGTCCTTGGTTAAGAAACCTGTTTCATAGAAGAACATAACGGAACATCTGCAAGATGGTACGGATTGCAGTAGTTTACTCTGATTACACTGTTAGTGTGCGCAGAGAAAAACAAGCAGCACAAGATAATGCAGATGGGCCTCAATCCCAGGAATTTATTATTTGAGCAATCTGCAGTAAAACTTGCTCCTAACAGTGAAAGAGTAGATGATACCTTTTTAAAAACAATTTGCAGAGTTTTCTTTTTATGCATTTTGAATTAAACCCCAATAAAGTCGTCTGCACTGGGTATGGAAGAGCATGGAATGGCTGAGAGTAAGTTGTCATGGTCTTCAGTACAATATTCAGTAACTAGTTAATTAAGAATTGATACAGAGAGAGTCCTTGAGTGGGAAATGCCATGAACTGTGGAGGGTCTTGGAAGACACTGTTGAGATTACACAGGATGATTAATTTTACATATTTTCTTAGTATATGTGGAATTCCACAATTAGTGTCTCACTCTTCTGTGTCTGCCACATTTTTCTACTTTTTTGTTTGTTTTTGTTTGTTTGTTTGTTTTTGTTTGAGACAGAGTTTCACTCTGTCACCTAGGCTGGTGTGCAGTGGGGGGATCTTGGCTCACTGCAACCTGCGCCTCTGGGTTCAAGTGATTCTGGTGCCTCAGCTTCCCGAGTGGCTGGAACTACAGGTGTTGTGCCACCACATCCAGCTAATTTTTGTATTTTTTTTGGTAGAGACGGGATTTCACCATGTTGCCTAGGCTGGTCTCAAACTTCTGACCTCAAGTGATCCACCTACCTTGGCCTCCCAAAGTTCTGAAATTACAGGCATGAGCCACTGCACCCGGCCACATTTTCTAGTTTTTTTTTGTGCTTCCTACTGAAATAAAATCTCTTTTAGTGGATGATACAACCCTAGCTATTATCATTCATTATCATCTCAGAAGGGATTAGCTGACCATGGCAAATTGATAATGAAAGTGCACATCCTGTAAACACAGGTGGAAGGAGACACAAGCATCCAGGAAAGAGAGACCCAGGGAGCCCAATGTCACAATTTGTCTCAGGGCAGTGACTTGTAAATGTCTAGCTGGGGCCCTACGTATCCTATCAATGGTTGGATGATCAGCTCCGGCACTTTGGTTGCTGGCAACAGAAGCTACCTCTAGCTAATAATAAGGAGAGAAAAATAAAGAAGTGTACTGGAAGGATATGGGATAGCACACAGAACTGAAGAAAAAGATGAATAAATAAGCAATAAGTGGGACAAGCATGTGGACAGAGTAAGAAGAATAATGGACAGTGTCTGGGAGCATCACTTTTGGGAAAAATCTGCTCCAAATGTTTTCTGTCTTTGGAGTTTGCTGCACAATATTTGAATCCTTTTTGGGGACAGGCAGAATCCGACCTAGTTTATTAGCCCTGAATCAGGAAAGGGGAGGCATCCTAAATGACAACTCCATCACCACCACCAGCGAGGAGGAGGGTGATTCTCCACAGGAGGGCAAGACGTTGCCCCCAAATCAAGCGAGATGGGCTTTGGGCTCCTCGTAACAATAGATGTCATCTCCAGGTAGCTAGAAGTTTTCTAATGCTTTCTAAATGGGAGAAAAATTTTTTTTCTATTCACTTTCCATAAAAATGTCAAGGCTTCCAACCAGCTTTTGTCAAGACTTAAACACAAGGGCACTTGTAAACTGGGTAATAAAAACTAAAGAAGAGGGGACAATTGGTAGAGGCTGCAGATGAGTCCGAAGTCCCCTTTGGAGACTCATGACTTTATTTTCATTCTGAAATCTTAAAAAGGTAAGTGATCTACAACGATCTCAGAATTTCTAAGACGAGTTTATATAAGATTGTACATAAAGTCCATAGAATATGGTGGAGAAAATCTGGACTTCTGAGTTGGAGGGGTTTATAAACTCAGATTTTTTTTTTTTTTTTTTTTTTTGCAATTCTTTCCTTCGTAGTATGGAAATAACCAGATCGCTTAAGGTTTTGTAAGGTACCTGAAGCTCTTGGTATATATGAAGCCTTAATACATGCTAGCTTTCTTCTGTCCCACTCTGTGTTTATGTATATGTTCCTCTTTATGTATGAATCATATATACTAATGTAGTTTTCCTTTCCCTATAATGAGCTGAAAACAAATTCTCTTCTCCTCAATTCTATTTTTCTTCTTTGGAGCTGATGTTGGTAACAGGAGTATATAGCCAACAAGTTCATCCTTATCCTGAGGTTCCTATTACAAGATACAATCATTTTTCCCTTGGCGGTAGATGAGGCAATTTATATCTCTGGTTGTCTTAAACATCTCCTACAGCAAGTCAGTTATAGTTTAAAGTCAAAATGAAATCCTCTGTGGATTTGAATCATAGCTAGAAGCAAGGCCATCAAGTTAGGAGTGCTTGATTGAGCAAAGTTAAAAAAAAAAAAAAGGCTTAGAACACCTAAATTACAATGAATGGTAGTAATATGTCATTCATGGCAACTTCAGTATTCTCAAATATTTTGTTTGATTTGCTCAACCAATTCCTCATATTAAAATGGATTGATGGGGTGAGTCTTCCTAATTTTTATTTTAAATGGGGCTGAAAGTAGAAACTATTGTAGAAATAAACAAGAAGCTGTTTAAGGAGACAACCAGAGGGAGAAGCAGCAAATAATCTTGGAACATGTAGGAGAAAGAGCAAGTCATCTCGCAAAATATGGTAAGAAAAATCACCATCCCTGCCCCAGCCCAAGTGAGAGAGTAATCCAGGATACCCAGAACATGGAAAAGGAGCTTCAAAGTCAACCAGAACAAAATTGGAATTCCAGCCTTGCCACTTTCTTTCTAGTTGCTGATCAACTTTGGAAACATGTCTTAGCCTCTTTGATTTTCATTGTTCTTATCTGTAGGATAAGGTTAAAAAACATCTCCATTTGCAGGACTCCTGTGAGGATGAATTGAGAATGTAAAGCACTTTGGAGTGGTTGGAACATACAAAACATTTGATAAATGATGTAGTGTTATTGTCTTAATATATTTAATACAGTATATATTCTAAGATGTATATTAAAATATGCATGCATTAAGATTTGACCTGAAAAATGAGGAATTATGCTTTATTATGTGAAAGTTAATAATCTTATAATAATTATGAAGAGTAACCATATTAATTCTTTTTTTTTTTTTTTTTTTTTTGAGACAGAGTTTCACTCTTGTTGCCCAGGCTGGAGTACAATGGCGTGATCTTGGCTCACTGCAACCTCCGCCTCCTGAGTTCAAGTGATTCTCCTGCCTCAGCCTCTCGAATAGCTGGGATTACAGGCATGCGCCACCATGCTCGGCTAATTTTGTATTTTTAGTGGAGATGGGGTTTCTCCATGTTGGTCAGGTTGGTCTCGAACTCCCGACCTCAGGTGATCCACCTGACTCAGACTTCCAAAGTGCTGGGATTACAGGCATGAGCCACTGTGCCCAACCCATATTCATTCTTACATAAAACTGCTGAAACTTGAGGTGATATAGATAAGAAAAAACATGGGGTTGGGGGTCAGAAAATTTTCAGTTTCTTCTGATTGGTGGCTGAGATGTTTGAATAAGTCACTATAACTTGCTGAATTTCAGTGTCTTTATCCATACAGAGGGGATAATAACACTTACTTTTTAGAGTTTTGGGAGGATTATAAAACAACTAATGAAGACTGCCTAGCATATGGTAAACAAAAAACACCTGTTCTCTTCCCTTTTTGGTATTATTCTGAGACTGCTATATAATCCTACTATATCTCATAGTCACTTTAGAATACAGACAGAATATAGAGTCTCAAAATCTCACAGATAGCATATAACATATTGGAATCATCAAATACAAATATAAAATTTAAAAGTGAACCTGGTGAATATTTCAACTCCACTAACTGATGCATCAGGGCTTCTGATGTGTCCCTAGTAAGTAAGTCGCTAGGTAATTTCTGTAGTACTAGGCCCTTACTACCTTAGAACAGAGAGGCCATTCCTTTGAGGCAGTTTTAATTGTCAGAAAGTTCTTAATATTGAACGGAAATCTCCTCCTGGCAATTTCCCTTCAGTGGTTATAGTTCTAGATGTTGATCATATTCACATTGCAGCCCTTTGTGTATTTTAAGTCTGCTGTCTTAGAACAGCACCTGGCCAATGGTAGGTACTTAGCAACTGTTTCCTCAGTGAATGAGTGAGTGGATGAATGGGACAGGAAATGAGAACCATTTAACAGTGTGAGTGCTTTACTGCCTATGCTGAGAACATTAGCACAATTTCTTTTGCACACAATGGTAATATATTGTATCAGTCATGGTACAATAAAGACAGCAGAACCATTATGAGTTTTATAGAATAAGGGATTTATCATAGAAATAAGGCCTTATACAATTATGGAAGGGGCTGGAGAAGTATAGTTTACAAGGAGGGTTGGGAGGATCAGAGAAATGTCTATAACCGTGCCTTCTAGATAGAGCTAGATACAGAGGAGGGAAAACATGAATGAGGGCTGAAATGCTAGTGCAAGTGTCCAAGGCCAGAGTTCACAAAGGAATATGCGAAGGCAGGGACAGCAGCTGAGGAGTGAAACTGGGAGGGAGCCTGGGAACCCTGTTGTTGCCTCTGCATCTGGTTATGGGCCTGGAAAGACTGTTGGCCCGTGTGTTCAGGCTTTCCAGAGAAAAAGAACCAGGAGGATCTATCTGCCTGCCTATCTATCTATCTATCTATCTATCTATCTATCTATCTATCTATCTATCTGCCTACCTATCATCTATCCATCTATCCGTATATCATCTATCTGTGTATCATCTATCTGTGTATCATCTATCTGTCTATCTATCTATCTATCTATCTATCTATCTATCTATCTATCTATGTATCGTCTATCCATCTATCTGTATATCATCTATCTGTGTATCATCTATCTATCTATCTATTTATCTATCTATCATCTATCTATATCTATCCATCTATCTGTCTATCATCTATCTGTGTATCTATCTCTACCTATCTATCCATCCATCCACCCATCTTTCTATCTATGGAATTGCCTCACGTGATTACGAAGTCTGGGAAGTCTTAAAATCTGCAGGGGGACGATGAAGCCTGAGATCCTGGAGAGCTGGTAGTGCAGATAAAGGCTGAAGGCAGTCTGTTGGAGAAGTTCCTCTTGCTCAAGGAGGCTGATCTTTTTGTTCAGTTCAAGCCTTTAATGTGTTGGATGAGGCCCACCCACATTGTGGAAGGCAATCTACTTTACCTAAAGTTCACTGATTTAAATGTTAATTTCATCTCAAAACGCCCTCTGAGTTGACTCATAAAATTATCCATCACAGTCAGCAAAGCTTGCAGTCAGGAAGAAGAGCTAGATAAAGAGGAGGGAAAACATGAATGAGGGCTGGAATCTGCCAGCACTTCAGCCTCTATCCCTTGTTGCGCTAACAATGATGGTCTTTGAAGAGCCAATGGCTACCGTTCACTTCTGCCTTCCAAATCTTGCTCAGGTTTCCCAGAAGATAATTCTGGGAATCATAGTGCTAGTAGACCAGTTGGCATGCATAAAACTACGTAGTCAACCCATTGTTAACTTGGCACCATATATACCTTTTTAACCTATATTTAACTTTCTAACATTTTGCAACCACCCCTCAAGCAACCTCACACCTAACCTTCTTGCCCCAAAAGGACACAAAGTCTCATGTGTCATCTAATCCATCTCTGGGTGATGTTATTACCCTTTAAGCTGCATCACACTTTTCCTTTGATATCTTGTCACCTGAATACTGAGGTATAAGACTAACCAACTGTTAGTACATCTGATGATCAATACTAGCTTAATGGGAGAAGGGGAAGAAAGGAACATAATTGGTTAATATATACACAAATATTCATATGAAAGTAAGAAAAACAATAGTCAAAATTACCAGTCTTTGTTTTTATAACTGGACAGACAGGCTTAACTGGTGTCATCATTCCCTTCTTCCTCTGCCCATTCCTGCTGGTCATCGTTCTTTCCTCGTGGGATAACTAAAAGTTTCATTCCTTATTATATAATATGATATAACTAGCTACAACTTCCCTGCCAAGTGTTGTCCCCAAGCTGGTGTCATAACTAAGTTTCCCAAAGGTTATTCAACTGTTCTGTCAGACCAGTGGCTGATTGGGAGCATGGTAAGACTAGTCAATACTATACATGTGGGCTTATTGTCATATTTTATTTGATAGAATATGATCTCCTGGTTTGGAAACAAGGCTGTGTGTGACACTTTGATAATCAATGAGGCCTTCTCTGAGTCTATAAGAACTGATTTTGGCAGGAGCATTGTGGGCAGGGAAGGCACATTTACATGCAGAGTAAGTGTCTTTTCCAGTGAGAACAAACCACTGCCCTTCTATGGTGCCTCCAGATGACTAGAGGATTCTCTCAGGTAGTGAAGCTACATCAGAGATTCAGGGATGGGCTCTGCTGCTGGCAGATTGAGCACTCAGCAGTGACTGGATCAGATCCACCTTACTGAGTCCATATGTAACCTTCAAGTCTACCACCATGGCCAATTGATTAATGAGGTTGTTGGGCAAGAAGTGGGATGACGTGGAAAACAGCCAAATGGATATCCGTATACTAGGTCATCTTGTCCATGTTATTAATAAGATCCTCCTCTGCTGAGATAACTCTTCAGTGAACAGTCACATGGAATCTGAACATTTTTACACAGTGGGCATTCAGAGAACTCCATTTATATTCCCTTTCTCAATAATTATTTTGTCGTCATTTTTTCTAATCATGTTTTTCCCCCCACAGACTCTGCCCAATCAGTCAAATATTAAGCTACTTTCCGTAAATCAGTGTAGATCTCTACCTGCTGGGAGGATTTCACTTCCTATTGTCCCTCACAGCCACACCTGGGTGGACTGTGGTGCTATTGTTGTCTATTTCTGAGTGATACTTGCATATCATGCAGAACCATCTAAATCAGGCCTCACATTTTCTTTTCAGTCAACTGATTATGAGGAACTCACCACAAGACCACTTCTATTGTTACATGAAAACCACCCACTACGTTTAGTAGCTTAAAAGAATAACAATTTTATTTGATTGCTATTCTGTGGGTCAGGAATTCACAAGGTGCATAGTGGGAACAGCTTGCCTCTGCTCCATGTGATATACGCTGGTCTGGACCACATCAGATGACTGACTTGAGATCATTACATCTGGGGCCTCAGTTCTCGCTGTTGCTTGCACTCTGATTCTCCTTCATATCCTCCTCTCCTTCTGTTTGTGTCATCCTCACATCATCAGTCTGGAAGAATAGCTGTACTTCCACGGCTGTGCAGAGCTCCTAACGGCAACAAAGCTGGGATGCCAGCCCTTCTAAAGGCTCAGTTCCAGAGCTGCAAAGTATCACCCCCACTGAATTCTAGTGTTTATAAAGTAACCTGGTTTATTCAGCATCAATTGAAGGTGCAAGAGCTATACCAGGGCATGAATTTTGGGAGGCATAATTCTTTGAGAATTTTTGGAATTTTTTTTTAAAGAAAATGTTGTTGCCTACATAAAAATCGTAGACTGGGCCGGGCACAGTGACTCACGCCTGTAATCCCAGCACTTTGGGAGGCCAAGGTGGGCAGATCACAAGGTCAGGAGTTTGAGATCAGCCTGGCCAACATGGTGAAACCCCGTCTCTACTAAAGATACAAAATTAGCCAAGTGTGGTGGTGGACGCCTGTAATCCCAGCTACTTGGGAGGCTGATGCAGGAGAATCACTTGAAACTGGTAGGTGGAGTTTGCAGTGAGACTAGATCATGCCACTGCATTCCAGCCTGGGCAACAAGAGCGAAACTCTGTCTCAAAAAAAAAAAAAAAAAAAAAAAAAAAAAAAAAAAATCATAGCCCCATAGCTCTATAATCTATAATTTACATACAGAGGGATAATGTTTATAGCAATATTCAGGGTTTCTCCTAACATCATAGAAATACATTGATAGTGATAGCTCTTGAGTGAAAGGCAAATTCATTCTCTTGTTTCTCTGTTGGAAATACTACAGGAATAGTAAATGAAATGTCCCCAGCCGTGGTCAACATATTTATTTTTCCTACACTGCTCATTGGCTGTTACCAAACCTTTAGAATAAACTTGTTCAGCAAGTTTATTGGGCATTGCTCGGTGTCCCAAATTGCTAGCTGATATTTTAAAATCTGATCTCATGTGTTTTTCTTTGTCATCACCACTTGTGATCCTGTAGCTCTTTGGCCATTTAAACTAAGCCACAAATCTCAGGCTGTCAGTGAAGGGAAGACCAAAAAGAACACAGCGTGAACAAAGAGTCAAATCCTTAGGTTTTTGTTCTAAAATGAGCTTTTATAATTCTTAATAGAGTGATAGCATTTTGTATTTGTAAAATCTGAACATTTTAGGGAAGAAAATATGTGGGGCTTTAAGGCAGCTATTGCTTGGAGGATAAGAATGTAGACCTTATATCTTAAACAACAGAATAGAAGGAGATGTGAGATTACTAAGAGCAGTTTCCCTCCAAAAAGACTAAGTATAGTCACTTTGGAAAACTGTTCGGCAGTTTGTAATAAAGTGAAACATTCATCTACCCTTTGACCCAGCAAGTTTACACCTTGTCTAGGGACACATAGTGCTAGTAGATCAATTTACCCAAGAGAAATAAAAATATATGTCAGAAAGTATTTGTATGTAAACATTCATAGCAATTTTATTCATAGTAGTAAAAAATGGGGAATAATCTAAATGTCTGTTAGGTGACTAGATAAACAAGCTGTAAAATTTTCATATGGATTTTAAAGATGTGACTTACTTAACAGAAGAGAAGGTATATGAAATTCTTGAATTATGTAGAGAAAGAGGATTATTCCCCTTTAATTTGTGTTACTGGAAGAGTTTTTTCCAGCACTGAGGCATTGGTACAGAGCTTCCAGAAAGTTAACACACCAAGGAAGAACTGAAGTCTTTCCAAGCAAAGGATGAAGACAAGGATGAAAATGAAAATGAAAAAGCTGCATCTTCTGTTGCTGCTATGGAAGAAGACTCAGAAGCATCTTCCTCAAGGACAGGTGATAGCTCACAGGGAGACAACAATTTGCAAAAATTAGGCCCTGATCACGCGTCTATGGATATTGATGCCATTAATAAGGTCTACACCAGATTGCTCTCTAATGAAAAAATTGAAACAGCCTTTCTGAATGCACTTGTATATTTGTCACCTAATGTGGAACGTGACTTGATGTATCACACCGTATACTCTCAAGATCCTAATTATCTGAATTTGTTCATTATTGTAATGGAGAATAGAGATCTCCACAGTCCTGAATATCTGGAAATGGCTTTGCCATTATTTTGCAAAGCAATGAGCAAGCTACCCCTTGCCCCCCAAGGAAAACTGATCAGACTGTGGTCTAAATACAATGCAGACCAGATTCGGAGAATGATGGAGACATATCAGCAACTTATTACTTACAAAGTCATAAGCAATGAATTTAACAGTTGAAATCTAGTGAATGATGATGATGCCATTGTTGCTGCTTCAAAGTGCTTGAAAATGGTTTACTATGCAAATGTAGTGGAAGGGGAAGTGGACACAAACCACAATGAGGAAGATGATGAAGAGTCCATCCCCGAGTCCAGTGAGCTGACATTTCAGGAGCTCTTGAGAGAAGAAAGAAGAAACAAGAAAGGTCCTTGAGTGGACCCTCTGGAAACTGAACTTGGTGTTAAAACCCTGGATTGTCAAAAATCACTTATCCCTTTTGAAGAGTTTATTAATGAACCACTGAAGGAGGTTCTAGAAATAAAGATTATACTGTTTTCAAAGTAGAAGCAGAGAACAAATTCTCTTTTATGACATATCCCTTTATAGTATATGCTGTCACAAAGAATCTGGGATTATATTATGACAATAGAATTCACATGTACAGTGAATGAAGAATCACTGTTCTCTACAGGTTAGTTCAAGGACAGCAGTTGAATCCATATTTGAGACTCATCGTTAGATGTGACCATATAATAGATGATGCATTTGTCTGGCTAGAGATGATTACTATGGAAAATCCTGCAGATTTGAAGAAGTAGTTCTACGTGGAATTTGAAGGAGAACAAGGAGTTGATGAGGGAGGTGTTTCCAAATAATTTTTTCAGCTGATTGTGGAGGAAATCTTCAATCCAGATATTGGTATGTTCACATACGATGAACCTACAAAATTGCTTTGGTTTAATCCATCTTCTTTTCTTTTCCTTTTTTGAGATGTAGTCTCGCTCTGTCACCCAGGCTGGAGTGCAGTGGCACGATCTCCGCTCACTGCAACCTCCGCCTCCTGGGTTCACGCCATTCTACTGCCTCAGCTTTCCATATAGCTGGGACTACAGGCACCCACCACCACGCCCGGCTAATTTTTTTTGTACCCTTTAGTAGAGACGGGGTTTCACTATGTTAGCCAGGATGGTCTCAATCTCCTTACCTCGTGATCCGCCCACCTCGGCCTCCCAAAGTGCTGGGATTACAGGCGTGAGCCACCATGCCCAGCTAATCTATCTTTTCGAACTGAGGGTCAGTTTACTCTGATTGGCATATTACTGGGTCTGGCTATTTACAATAACTGTATACTAGATGTACATTTTCCCATGGTTGTCTACAGGAAGCTAATGGGGAAGAAAGGTACTTTTCATGACTTGGGAGACTCTCACCCAGTTCTGTATCAGAGTTCAAAAGATTTACTGGCGTATGAAGGAAATGTGGTAGATGTCATGATGATCACTTTCCAGATAACCCAATGATGTATGATCTAAAGGAAAATGGTGATAAAATTCCAATGACAAATGAAAACAGGAAGGAATTTGTCAATCTTTATTCTGTCTACATTCTCAATAAATCAGTAGATAAACAGTTCAAGGCTTTTTGGAGAGGTTTTCATACGGTGACCAATGAATTGCCCTGAAAGTATTTATTCAGACCAGAAGAAATTGAATTGTTTATATGTGGAAGCCAGAATCTAGATTTCCAAGCACTAGAAGAAACTACAGAATACGATGGTGGCTATACCAGGGACTCCGTTCTGATTAGGGAGTTCTGGGAAATCATTAATTCATTTACAGATGAACAGAAAAGACTCTTCTTGCAGTTTACAATGGGCACAGACAGAGCACTTGTGGGAAGACTAGGAAAATTAAAGATATAGCCAAAAATGGCCCAGACACAGAAAGGTTACCCACATCTCATACTTGCTTTCATGTGCTTTTACTTCCGGAATATTCAAGCAAAGAAAAACTTAAAGAGATTGTTGAAGGCCATCACATATGTCAAAGGACTTGGCATGCTGTAAAACAAAACAAAACAAAATTAAAAAAAAAGGAAGAAAAAATTAAAAACATTTAAAAATAAAACAAGAGGGATAAATTTTTGGTGGTAATAGTGTCCCAGTACAAAAAGGCTGTAAGAAGACCACAGTAGTCACCTACATCTCTGACTCCCTTCTGGGAACATGTGGGCTGGAACAGCAGATTTCAGTTACATGTATGAACAAATCCTGTATTATAATTTTTTAAGTGAAAGTGTTACATATTCTTTCACTTGTATGTACAGAGAGGTTTTTCTGAGAATTTATTTTAAGGGTTAAATCACTTTTGCTTGTGTTTATTTCTGCTTGAGGTTGAGCCTTTTGAGTATTTAAAAAATAAATACCAACAGAACTACTCTCCCAAGGAAAATATTGCCACCATTTGTAGACCATGTAACCTTCAAGTATGTGCTGCTTTTTTGTTCAAATCAGGAGCTATATATATTTTTTAATGATTTGCTTTTGAAACCTGAAATTTTGAAAACAGTGTGATGCAATTACTGCTGTTCTAGCCCCCAAAGAGTTTTCTGTGCAAAATCTTGAGAATCAATAAAGATGGATGGGAGAAATTGGAAAAAAAAATTCATACAATGCAACATAATGGAACAAATTACTGATAGTGCCACATGCATGCATCTCAAAAACATGACGCTGAGTGGATGAAGCCAGACCCCAAATAGCACCCACTGCATGATTTCATTTATATGAAATTCTGGCACACTCAGAATTAATCTGTGATGATACAAATCAGAAAAGTGTTTGCCTAGGAGTAATAATTGATGGGGGAGTGGGAAGCATAAGAAAAATTTCTGAGGTGATAGAATATTCTATATCTTGATAAGGCTATAAGTTACAAAAGTGTATACATTTGTTAAAACTCATTGAATTGTTCATACACTCTATGTAAGTTATACCTTAGTGAAAGAAAGGAGATAAAAGTCTATCCAGCAGAAGCGGGGAGGAGATTTGGAGAGAAAGTACACATGGTTTGGATGCTAGTGTGTACTGAAGATACCTCTTTCCCCAGCCTTGCTGACTACACTTTGTTTCTCTTGACCCAAGAATGTCCAACGTGGCATCGGAGACTGTATGGCTAAGGTGTCCGGGTAATGAGCTGAGAGAGTCTAACAGAATCTAGCCGATATGGTTAGCTGTGTTCCCACCCAAATCTCATCTTGAGCTGTAGCTCCCACAATCCTCATGGTTTGTGGGAGGGATCTGGTGGGAGGTAATTGAATCATGGGGATGGATTTTTTTCCCATGATGTTCTTGTGACAGTGAATATGTCTCGTGAGAACTGATGGTTTTATAAAGGACAATTATTTTGCACACACTCTCTTGCTCATCGCCATGTAAGACGTCCCTTTGCTCCTCCTTCGCCTTCCACCATGATCATGAGGCCTCCCCAGCCATGTGGAACTGTGAGTCCATTAAACCTCTTTTTCTTTAAAAATTACCCAGTCTCTGGTATTTCTTAATAGCAGTATGAAAATGGACTAATACACTAGACCTCACTGTGTAGGAGGTAGAGCAAAGAAAAGCCACTTAGATTTCCCCAATCCCTTCATTCTATGTCCTCTTTTCCTACTGGAGGTGGGTTGCAGCATTCTGTGACAGAGGTAGTGAACCTAAGGCAAGCTTGATTGGGTTTGGAGGAAGTCAGTTGTGGATGCCAACTCCAGTTGCCTCTTACACCTGGTGCCAGGACAATGCAAACCCACCCACCAGTAAAAACCATTCCCAGGGAGAAAGGAACTGAGGAACACAGGCTTGAATTGACTGAGTTTAATATTGAGTTGCTACATTTTAAAATGGTAGCAATTGAGTTTAAAATGTAGGAGAAATATGTTTGTCAAGGAGAAATATGTTCTCAAGAGCCAAGTTGATTTTAGTTAAACAAAGTCTTCTCATCCTCAGTAGATGCTCAGAGCCATTTATAAGAATCTTCCTCTCTCTTTCCCTCTCTCAAATAAACATTAATAACTTAAGGCTATAATTGTCAGAGGAAATCCTACAGCACCTACCAGTGGGCATGTGAGCTCAGCTGAGGTGGCAGGGAAGAACTCCAGACATGAAACTGATAGAATTACAAAAATTAAAATGCAGCAACATTTAGAAATATGAAACTAATCATGAAAAATCATTTTTGCAGTTATAGACCAAAATATGATTTTTTTTCAAGGATGAATGGTATCTGGAAAAAAGCACTGACAATTTAAAAATGAAAACTAAAAATTACTTTGTTAGCAACATTTTACAGATTTTTTTAAAAAAGGGAGCTTGAACATATTTTTATTTGATACTCTGATAATTTCAATTATTTGCTTCAGTGGGCAATTCATCTGGTAATTTTGAATGAATTTTTAATATGGAAGCCTGCACTTACTTATGGAAAAACAACCTTTGATGTAGGGCATTGTAAAGCTTCCCTTACTGATCTTATGAACAATTAAATTTATTTAGAGCATGTTAGCTAATGACATGGAAACAGAGAAATGTTAGCTGCTGAGCTAGAGGAGGGTCTCTTATTGCGATTGTGTTTTCTCAGTCTAATTCGTGCATTCCTCTGAGTTTCTAAAACTGAATCCATGTATTATTTTTCCAAACTGAACTAGTTTTTTTCTGATAATTTCTTATGAGTGTTTCAATCACCTTTCAGGCAAAATGCAGTGAATCATGGTGTTTTAAGCACCCCAAGAACATGAATTTTCCAGAAAGTGGAGAAGCTGTATTATTCAGGGATGATATGGTTTGGCCGTGTCCCGCCCCCCATATCTCATCTCTTGATTTGTAGCTCCCATGATTCCCATGTGTTGTGGGAGGGACCCGGTGGGAGGTGATTGAATCATGGGGGCAAGTCTTTACAATGCTGTTCTCCTGATAGTGAATAAGTGTCATGAGATCTGATGGCTTTATGAAGGGGAGTTTCCCTACACAAGCCCTCTTTGCCTCCCACCTTCCATGTAAGATGGGCTTTTGCTGCTCCTTGCCTTCCACCATGATTATGAGGCCTCCCTAGCCATGTGGAACTGTGAGCTCATTAGACCTGTTTTTCTTTATAAATTACCCAGTTTCATGTATGTCTTTATTAGCAGCGAGAGAATAAACTAATACAAGGGACATTGAGGCACTGACTACCCTTGCCTCCTGGAGGAGGATGGGGCCTTGCTAGTGCTAATTTGGGTTCAAGAAGCAGGAGGGCTTGATGTTTGTAAAAGTTTTGTTAAAGGGTAGCACACAGATTTTAATGTACCTCATTTATTTTAATATAAATGCTTCTGAAATGATATATAAGCCATGTATATTAAAAGGTCAGTGACTTGGCAGTTTTCCAACCAGACCTTACCTTGAGCCAAAAAAGTCAATGGTGACTACATTGCCCTCCATGAAACATTTTGAGGGTGAAGTATATCACATCTGTTTCTGCCCTGCATGGCCACTATGCTTTCAATAGGATTTGTAACCTTGCTGAAGTAGTGTGGGAATGTAATCTAATCTCACAGTGGGGTGTCAATTTGTGGTTACTCCCAATCAATATATATAGCCTACCAGAAAAATCTATAAAATGTTTGGAAAAATTTTATTTTTCCTTTGCAGGAAGAAGCATTATTAAGAATAGGTAGGTTCTATGCTTTCAGGGACTAAATGTTCAACATAATCCAAGGATGTTGGGTATCTCTGGAAGTAACTTGTCATTGTTTCATGGTTGGCTCAAGTCCAGTAGTGCAAAGAGACTTTCAGTTTAGTGGGAGAAATCCTTTCGAGATTGAGAATGAAGAACTGGTATAAATATATATATATATATGTAATATATAATTTATATATAATATATGAAACAATGAACTGAATTGTGTCCCTCAAAAATTTGTGTGTTGAAGCCTTAACCGCCATTGTGATTGTATTTAGAGATTGACTTTTTAGGAGGCAATTAAGGGTAGGTGAGGTCGTAAGGGTGGGGCCCTGAGCTGATAGGATTAGTGTCCTTATAAGAAGAGAGAGAAACCAGCTGGGCATGGTGGCTTACACCTGTAATCCTAGCACTTTGGGAGGCTGAGGTAGGCAGATTAGGTTAGAGAGCTCGGGAGTTAGAGACCAACCTGGGCAACATGGTGAAACCCTGTCTCTACTAAAATACAAAAAGTTAGACGGGCATGGTGGTGCACACCTGTAATCCCAGGTACTAGGGAGGCTGAGGCAAGAGAATTGTTTGAACCCTGGAGGCAGAGGTTGCAGTAAGCCAGGATTGTGCCACTGTACTTCAGCCTGGGCAACAGGCCAAGACTCTGTCTCAAGAAAAAAAAAAAAAAAGAGAGAGAGAGAGTGAGGGAGCGAGAAAGAGAGAGCTTTGCTTTGCTCTCTCTTTCTCTCTCTGTCATATAAGAACACAGGGAGAAGATGGCTGTCTACAAGCCAAGAGAAGAGGCCTCAGAATGAAACATATCTTGCTGGCACCTTAATCTTGGACTTGTCAGTCTCTAGAATGGTGATAAATACATTTCTGTTGTCTAAGCCACCTAGTCTGTGGCATTTTGTTATGGCAACCTAACCAAACTACTACAATTATTGAGCACCGACTTAAGTATTTATTGAGTTTCACAAGCTATATATGCTTGCTGGGTTGTTAGATTTATTCAATCAGTTGTTTTACACACACACATCACACACATACACACACACACATCACACACATACACACACACACACACACACGATACCAGTATTCACCTTTAGAAATGGGCATGGTGGTTAAACCTTATGACAGATGAAGCCAGTTCTGGGGTGCTATCAGAGTGGTTCTGCAGTCACTGGCCAGGTTACCTGATTTTATCCTCTAGTGACATCCCACAATGAAGCCACACGGGCCTTTACGTTATTCAAATTCCTGACAAAGTAATCTGTTTCTCTCTGGTGATGGATTTCTTAACCTTGGGTCTACAGGTAGACTTCATGGTTTTATACATTTCATGAAATTTTATGCCAAATATATCTATGCGTATTTTCAGAGGAGAGGATTTGTAGTTTTAAACAGATTCGCTAGTAATTCCAGACTCTTAACGTTAAGACCAATGGCTTCAGGCCAACGTGTGGTGGAGATCTTATCAATAGTGAAGAGTCCAGCTCCAGGTTAAAGTCCTGGGTACGATCTCTCAGGTCTGACCAAAGACAATTGCAAGGCTTTTCTTGGCAAGTCTCAGGGGAGAAAGTTGACCTCCCCACATCGCAGTCTCTGGAGGAGGGAGGTGCAGTCAAGGATTCAAATCCCCCTACACTTACTACTCACACACTTCTGGATATTCACATTCATAGCCAAGACATCTCCATTTGGGGTCCTCCTTACGTATAGCCCTGTGAGAGCGGGGACACTTTTCAGGCACATCCACCAAGATGTTCCTTATGGGGGGACCTTGACTAAGACTCTTCTCTCCATTGGGTACTCTGACCCAGTACCTTTTGACCCTAGTTCTTCCCCTTCCCTCCTTTTTCTCTTTCTTTGTCTCTTGCCTTCACTTTTGTGATAAATGAATAAAGGCCTGGTTGTTTCTTTCAGTTTGGCTTGTTGTCCTACTTGATCACCTTGGGATCTGGCAGCTCAACAGGAGCCGAGGGACTTTAAGAGGTCTCTCCTCCTTGGGAAGGTCACACTAAAATAATCATTTAAGGGAGATATTTACAGAAGAACATGAATATCTCAGAGACATGGTTAATTCCAAGGAACCTCAAAATGACCCATGTTCTTAATAATTCATGTGGATTCTTCTTTACTTGGCCAGTAATCTGATTTTAGTTCTATTTGGCATTTGGAAACTGGTGAACATACTCCATCAAATTCTGGCTTTTTCTTCCAAATGTTCCACCAGGGTCACCTGTGGCCTCTGGTGTTAGTCAGACTATCCAACTACAATTATAGCACAAAACCACTCATTAGAATGGATCCCAGGCTTACACAGTAGGCTCAGAGAACAGCCACACCTGCCCCATGTTAGGCACCTCGCCCATGCATTTGTGCACACACTCAGGCTTACATGCAGTTATTTCACTCAGTAATTTTTACTCATCTATTTGGCATTTTCCAATTATCTTAGAACCGAGGCCTTACTACTCCTATGTAACTGAGTTGGACAGGAAGATGAGGGCAGGACGTTGACATATGTAAAGCAGTGACCTTTAAGAACTATGAAAAATGCTTTTATAAACCTTATCTCCTGTGATCCTTCCATGAATGTCATTTCGCAGAAGAGGATATGGATTCGCAGGTTAAGTAACATGCCCAAGGGAGCAAGTGGAGGCTTTGGGATATGACTGCAAAGTCTGTGTCCTTTACCCCCATCCCCCACAGTATTTCCCTGGATGGAGGTCTGCTCTGTCCAACTTACCATTGTCTATTGAAGCTATCCATGATGTAATAACACTACTCTGTTAATGTTTGTATTAGTCTGTTCAGGCTGCGATAACAAAATACCACAGACTGAGTGGCTTAAACAACATAAATTTATTTTCTCACAGTTCAGGAGGCTGGAACTCCAAAATTAAGGCCCATGGGATTGTTTTTTTCTGAGGCCTCTCTCCTTGGCTTGTAGCTGGGCCACCTCCTTGTTGTGAACTCACGTGGTCTTCTCTCCATGTGTGCATATTCCTACTGTTTCTCTGTGTGCCCAAATATCCTTTTTTTTTTAGATGGGGTCTCGCTGTGTTGCCCAGGCTGGAGTGCAGTGGATTGATCCCGGCTTGCTGCAACCTCTGCCTCCCGGGTTCAAGCGATTCTCCTGCCTCAGCCTCCCGAGTATCTGGGACTATAGGAATGTGCCACCACGCCTGGCTAATTTTTTAAAAATATTTTTTGTAGAGATGGGGTTTCATCATATTGGTCAGGCTGCTCTTGAACTCCTGACATCATGATCTGCCCGCCTCAGCATCCCAAAGTGCTGGGATTACAGGTGTGAGCCAGCGGGACTGGCCGACAAATACACTTTCATGTAGCTTTGAATTTAAAGGGCATATACAGAGTGATGCCTTTAGCATTTTAGCCTTGTTAGAGCCAGAGAAATGTATTAGTATTTGATATAGTATAGTGAAGGAAGAATATAATAATGGTGATGATAATGATGACAATGTGAACATAAAAAAATTCATTTATTGAAGGCTTATCACATGCCAGACACTTGGCTACACACATTTCTGAGAACAATTCATTCAGTCCCTACAACATATTTTCAGAGTCTTGGACCCTCAGTCTCTTCAGCTGTAACTTCTCTTAACTTCGTGGCATGGCTAATTTCATGTGTCAACTTGCCTGGGCTAAGGGATGCCCAGATAACTGAGAAAATACTATTTTTGTGTTGTGTGTGAGGGGTTTCAAGAAGAAGTTAACATTTGAATCAATCTGCTGAGTTAAAGAATTGCCCACCAATGTCGGCAGACGTCACCCAATAATTTGAGTCTCTAAATAGAATGAAGAGGCAGAGGAAGGGCAAATTTGCTCTCTCTATTTGAGTTGGAACATACACCTTCTTGTGCCTCAAGAACCAAGGATATCAGAGCTCCTGGTCCTTGTAGCTTTGGACTTAGCCTCATATACCATTGGCTCCTCTGGCTCTCAGGCCAGAGGACTTGGATTGAACTACACCACTGGCTTTCTTGCTTCTCCAACTTGCGGTGGCATATGATGGCGCTTCTTGGCTTCCAAAGTTGCATGAGACAATTTCCATTATAAACTTCTCTCTGTCTCATATATATATATGAGACATATATATGAGACATATATATATGAGACAGAGAGAGGTTTATAAATATATGTATACACACACACACACACACACACACACATATACACACATTCTATTTTCCTGTTTCTCTGGAAAACCCTGACTAATACACTTCATTAGACCTCTGTTTTCCCATCTGAAAAGTAAGGACAGTAATTTTTACCTCTAGAGTCGTTGCAAAGATTACATGAGACAATGGACCCAAGGCCCATAGCACAGCGTCTGTTACTGAGTAAGCATTCACTAGAAATTGTATTTATGTTTGTGACTATTATAAGGATATGTCTTTAGGCATGTGTCCAAGGGCTGAATTCAGCTGCGTCTCTCACTCCTCCCTGAGGGCTGTGCCATGACCAGGTGGCTTCCAATCTGTACTCACCTGTTACTGTACAGACTGTTCCTTTTTCAGTGGCAGTCCCAAGGTGAATAGGCCACTACTTAGAAGAAGCTCATGTTTTGTCACCCCCCCTGACATTTATTACCCTCTGAGAGTGGGTAATGGGTAATGCCCTACTCTGGGCCTGAGGGAAGCCCACAAGTGCTTTTAGAAGTCCCAGTATTATGATACCTTTCCAGCCTTCTCCTGCTTCCACTATTCTCAACCCCTTGGCAACCCACATCCCAAAAGCAAGAGGAGGGAAATTTTCAGATGCATTTCTGTATTAGTGTTTTCTAGAGAAACAGAACCAACAAGATGTATATATGTAGAAAGAGATTTATTACAAGAAATTGGTTCATGCAGTCATGGAGGCTGAGCAGTCTTAATATCTATCTGCAGGGTGGGTTGGTAGGCTGGAGACCCAGGAGAGCTGATGGTCTGGTTCCAGTCTGAATCTGAAGGCCTGAGAACCAGGAGAGTCTGTGTTGTGGTACCAATTCAAAGCCTGGCAGGCTGAAGACTCAGGAAGAGCCTGTGCATCAGTGTGAGTCTGAAGGCAGGAAAAAATCCCATGTCAGTCAAAAGGCAGTCAGGCAGGAGAGATTCCCTCCTACTTGGGGGATAGTTGGCTTTTTTGTTCTATTTAGACCTTCAGCTGATTGGATGAGGCCCACTGACACTAGGGAGGGCAATTGCTTCACTTAGTCTATTGGTTTAAATGTTAATCCATCCAAAACACTTTTGCAGAAACACCAGGAAAAATACTTAACCTTGAATTTTGCTTGATATTCTTGAATATCAAGCACTCCATGACCTAGTCAGTTTGCCAAATAAAAGTAACCATGATAATTTTGGTTCTCATCAGTCTTGAAGAACCCTTCCTTACCCTCCAGTAAACTGGCATTTTGTTCAAAGCTTCTAAGTTATTTAAAGTTTTACACACCATTGAGGGTGAGTTTTTAATCTAAGGGGTAGGAAAGGAAGAATAGGGTGAGGAGGGAATAGCAGAAGTAATTAAAAGTAATTGTCATAATTGCTTCTTGTTAAACCCAGCTAATTGGTAAAAAGTAACGAGGAGGAGGCCATTATGCAAATATATGGCCACTCTGTTCGGCTCCAGTTGAAGATATCAGAGCAGAGAACGGGAACATTTTTACTAGCCAGTTACATGATGATCTGTTCCTTGTCCTTCCTTATCAGTAACCCTTGGCCTCTTGCAGCAGCAGACGTCTGCAATCTTGTTAGTTTTTCCCAACCTGTCCAAATCCAATTCAGTATATTCAGAGTCATTCCTGACCCTTAAGTTATACTATTTTCCTCTCTGTCTTCCAACTACTACCACCCTTTCATGCCCAGCTCAAATTCCGTCTTCCCCTTGATGCGTTCTGTGACTATCTCAGTCCTTAGTCTTCCATCTTCTCTGTATTCTTTTCTTCTTGCCTTTTCTGTACACTGACAGCTGCCTATATGACCTGTGTTACTGCTTTTCCCTGTTATTTCCCCATCAGGAGAGTAAAAAACCTTACAACAAAGCTCTGTTTCTTGTGTACCTTCTTTAGTATCAAGAATAATCCCAGGAATAGCGTTGCTAATAGATACTTATGAATAATGAGTGACTCTAACATGTAAGCCAAATCGTATCATTCCTCTGGGCAAAACTCTCTAATGACTCCCCATCTTACAAGAAAACCTAAAGTTCTATAACAGACAACATGGGATAGTTTGATCGGATCCCTTGTCCCTTCTCTTGTCTCCTTAATTCTCCACCTTGTTCACTGGAGCATCACCTAAATTGTCTTCCACGAAAACCTCTCAAGTGTAGGGGTTTCTAGGTACTGTAAGGGCAAATACAAATAAAAATAAGAGGCTGGGCCTGTAATCCCAGCACTTTGGGAGGCCGAGGCAGGTGGATCACCTGAGGTCAGGAGTTCGGGACCAGCCTGGCCAACATGGTGAAACCCCTGTCTCTACTAAAAATACAAAAAATTATCTGGGCGTGGTGGCAGGCGCCTGTAATCCCAGCTACTCAGGAGGCTGAGGCAATAGAATTACCCGAACCTGGGAGGTGGAGATTGCAGTGAGCTGAGATCGTGCTGTTGCACTCCAGCCTGGGTGACAAGAGCCAGACTCCATCTCAAAAAAAAAAAAAAAAAAAAAAAAAAAACAGTGTCATTGTCTCTGTTGAAATTAAGGGAAGATGGGAAGATACCTCCTGTTTCTCAGAGAATTTACTTTAGAAAACTTGTCATTGTAAATTCTCTGTCACTTTGGCAGGTGTCTTGATCCCAAACTACCTTCTATCATCAGGATATAAGAAGTTTATTTTTCCTTTGAATAAAGCCAATCGGGAAACACAGATGGTCACTGCAATTACTCAGTGAATCTAGGATGAGCCATGTGTGACAAATCGTGCTGCCAAGTCCTCTTATGGAGGCGTAGGTGTTGTTTATTTTGAGAACATGTATGTAACGGGCTGTATCTGCTTGGCTATATAAAAAGGTGAGACTTCTTTCTGTCTTCACAATTTCTTAGTGGATCGCCTGTGATGTGCACCACATTCTGATTCAATGTTTATTCAATAACGAAATTGTTTTCTTCCTCTTCTTCCTTCGTGGGAAGTTTTCTGGGTTGGAGATGTGCTGTTGTCAATTGTATTTCTCTAATAGTGCCTGCCTGGATGTTTCTAGTTGTCCTTCACACTACAGACTTCTATCTTGAGAAGGGGAAGGTGAGGACTTGTGTCTACAATTTCTTCCTCCCACCCTTTGTTTTATACTCCAGTGCATTATACAGAGTGGGTGCTACAGTCTGAATGCTTGTGTCTCCTCCAAATTCCTATGTCAGAATTCTAACCCCTGAGATGACGGTGTTAGGAGGTGGGGCTTTGCGAAGGTGATTAGGTAGTGAGGACATAGCCTGCATGAATGGCATTAGTGTCCTCATAAAAGGGAACCGAGAGAGCGAGCTTGCCTCTTCCACCCTGAGAGAACACAGGGAGAAGGTGCCGTCTACGAACGAGGGAGCAGACCCTCACCAGACACCAAATCTACTGGCACCTTGATCTTAGATTCCCAGACTCCAGAACTGTGAGAAATAGATTTCTATTGATATAAGCCATCCATTTTATGGTTTTAAAAAATAGCAGCCTGAACGGACTAAAACAGTAGATTGTCTTTGTTCTTTTTCTTCTTGGAAAGGATTTCATTATACTATATCCTTCTTCCTGGTCGCATTAATCTCTACACACCGGTTTCTTTTTTAATAGAAGAAACTCTATGATCTGTGTCTACCAGACATATATATATATATATTTGATATGGGAGCTGTTTAGTTTGGCTTCTCCCAAAGATAGATCCTTAGATAAAGATTTGAGTGCAAGTAGTTTATTTGGGAGGTGGAGGGAACAGACGTAGGGGAGTGGGAAAGTGAGAAATGGAGGGGAAGATGGACAGCAAAGGGTGGGCTATTAAGACAGTTCCTGCAGTGGGTGACTGGCACTTAATCTCCCATGGAAGCTGGAGGAATAGTGGGAAACATACATCAGAACTGGCCCACGGAGGGGTTAGGTAGCTGGGTCTTTATTAACTCCCAAGAGTCAGTGATTAAAGGCTGCTGGTGGGAGGGAAGGAGATATTTATTCCCTGGCACTTCCAAATGTTCTCACTTATGAGCAAAGCTGCCTTTAGTGGTTCAGCCAAAAGCCGGCAGGCACAGCGATGTGGATTACATCCGTGGGAGGTGTATTAGTCCATCCTCTGACTGCTATAAAGAACTACCAGGTCATGCCTGTAATCCTAGCACTTTGGGAGGCCGAGGTAGGCAGATCATGAGGTCAGGAGTTTGAGACCAGCCTGTCCAATTTGGTGAAACCCCATGCTACTAAAAAATATATATATAAAAATTAGCCAGGCGTGGTGGTGCATGCCTGTAGTCCAGCTACTCTGGAGGCTGAGGCAGGAGAATCGCTTGAACCCAGGAGGAGGAGGTTGCAATGAGCTGAGATTGCACCACTGCACTCCAGCCTGGGTGACAGAGTGAGACTCCATCTTAAAAAACAAAAAAACAAAAAACAGAAAAAGAAGTACTAGAGACTGGGTAATTTAAGAAGAAAAGAGGTTTAATTGACTCACAGTGCTGCAGGCTGTAAGGAAGCATGACTGGAAGGCCTCAGGAAACTTACAATCATGGCGGAGAGGTGAAGGGGAAGCAAGCACCTTCTTCACATGGTGGCAAGACAGACAGTGAAGGGGGCGGTGCTACACACTTTTGTACCACTAGATCTTGTAAGCACTCACTCACTATCACGAGAACAGCAAGGAGGAAGTCCACCCCCATGATTCAGTCACCTCCCACCAGGCATTTCATCCAACACGTGGGGATTACAATTCGACATGAGATTTGGGTGGGGACACAGAGCCAAACCGTAACAGGAGGACTGCTGGCATTGAAGGTCTAACCATACAGGCGGGGCCCAGGCAGCATCTGCAGCAGGAGCCTGGGGTAGCCTGTGCTCAACTCTGGGATGTGCTGCCAGATCCCCTCCAAGAACTGACTTGTTCCCCAGGCACTGGGAGCATGGTGAGTACACAACCTGCAGCTGTGAGCCCCTTCCAGGATTGGCTCAGCTGCTGAGCTGCTCACCCAAGCTCACACTTCTTCCCACATTTGATGACTGATCAGTATAGGAATACAAAGCCCTGGCCATCTGGCACAGCACTGCAAGGGCCAGTCTAGCTGCAGAGGACCTGACATGTCAGCCCAGGCTCCCTTCCTTAGGGTGGATCCTAGGGCTCTCCTTACTAAACATCCCACACTCACAACTCCTTTCCCAAATCAGTTTCCCAGAGAACCCCAGTTCTTTCATGTGGTTGCAGATATTGCCAAGAACGAAAGCACATCGGCTTGATATCCTAGGACTAGTATGCCAGGTAAACAACAATAAAGGAGCTATACATCCCAGTTTCCACAGAGTAAGTAAGAGTGGGTCTTTGTAAAGGCAATGATTATTTTTAATCATGATTATCTCCATTTTTTCTCAGAAAAAAAATTATCTTCCAATGTGGGTTCTCTTCTTTGTACCCTGTCTGATTCTTGCATTGGATCTCTTTTCCTCATTTCTGATAGCTTATTTTTCTGTCTTTAAAGGCAGTTTTTCTCTCAATCACTCAATCTTTATCAGTTGATTTCTAAGGATATATTTATTTTTCTGTACTGTCTGCCAAAAGCTGGCTGCCTCCTTAAAGAATTTTGGCTTGGGACTGCAGCTCTGGGCCTCACTGGCCTGAATGCTCTCTGTGGTCTTCTTTTTCCAGCTGCATTTGTTTTTCTGATGTGATGGAGGTTCTGCTTGCTGTGGCAGTAGGAGAGGTGTTTGGATTCCCTTGAGTGGGAGGAAGCACTTTCTCCTTGGTGTCCAGGCTGAAGACACACTCCCCTTGGTAGAACATCAGGGCTCCTTACATGCGATGCCACAAATCAGTTCTCTGGCAGAAGCAGCTCAAGAGTATTACCTTGGGGTCACATAGCATCCAGGATTTGGGCTGTGCTTTTATATCCTAAAACTTAGTATGGCCCATAAATGAAGAGAAACAATAAAACTGTATATCAGTGTTTTTATATAAACAAAAAATTTCTGCTTATATACATTTAAAAATAACCTCCTTACATCACTAACTATAAAGACATGTATATGTATGTATGTGTATATATGTGTGTATGTATATATGTACATGTGCATATATGCACATATATGTGTGTATATACATATGTGTGTGTATATGTGTGTGTATATACATGTGTGTACAGGTGTATATATTGTCAGCTCTGCAAGTATATGTAAGTATGTATATATTTGTGTGTGTACACACATGCATATATCTCGCTAGCTCTGTAAGTCAGCTCAGTTTAGGGGAATGATTTTACCATGAATATCAGATCAGTACTTTCTCAGGTATAATTTATGCCTATTACCAAAACTACACTAGTGCTGCTAGATATACATATATTTTGAGACGGAGTTTTGCTCTGTCGCCCAGGCTGGAGTGCAGTGGCGTGATCTCAGCTCACTGCAAGCTCCACCTCCCAGGTTCACACCATTCTTCTGCCTCAGCCTCCCGAGTAGCTGGGACTACAGGCGCCCACCGCCACACCTGGCTAATTTTTTGTATTTTCAGTAGAGACAGAGTTTCACTGTGTTAGCCAGGACGGTCTCGATCTCCTGACTTCGTGATCTACCCACCTTGGCCTCCCAAAGTGCTGGGATTACAGGCGTGAGCCACTGCACCTGGCCAGTATATTTTAGAATTTATAATTGTTATGCTGAACAAGGGTAGTTAGAAGACGACTTACATTTTTCTCCCCACAACTTCCATTAAGAATTATTTTGAAGGCTATTTTTTTCTCTGTCTTTTCAATCACATTTCAGGTGCCATACTATTTCCTTTCTCTTTTAGATTAATAAAACAAAGCAAGCTCTCTGATTATTTTAGTCTCAAGAATGGTTTCGGTTCAAGATTGAAAATGTCCACATCAGTAATAATCAAACTTCAAAAACTTTCAGAGGCAAAGCTTTCAGGCCCCCGCCAGCCTGTACCAGCCGTGGCTAAGCCCCAGTCATTAAATATGTTGGAGAGGCTGAGTTAGGAAGGAGAAGTGACTTTTTTTTTTTCTTTCCTATAATCTCATATTAGAAGTGAAGGAAGGAGAAGTGATTTCTTTGGAAAAAGTTTTTTAAGAACCTGGGCACCATCTAGCTGACTGCCACAGAAAGTGTTTCTTATGCTTTCTCCTGTAATATATTTCTCCTGTACTGAAATATATTACTTTTAACAACTCTTGTGCAAGAAAGAGTTGGGCTTCAACTTTCCTCTGTAAACCTATAAACCAGCAGTGGTGAGAGAGGCAGGGTGGACCTCTCCCTTAAGCATCGGTCTCAGCTCTAGGCTGCTCTGACTCTTCTGGGGTTAAAACAGAGAGTGGGGAGAGATGCATGCCTCTGACAATCTGACCAGAGGGTTGTCTGAATTGTGCATCTTTTGGAGCTGACTCTTGCACTCATGGGCCTCTCATCAGTGCTCTGGTATAACAATCCCTCTAGTGGACTGCTCACATCCTCCCTCACTTTCTGCATCTCATAGGACCATCCAAATTGCTTTGGCTGAGGTTGCTTCACCCTCTTGACCAGGATCCCTTTTAAATCAGCTCAGTGGCATTCCCACCCCAGATTCCTATCTGGCACCCAGGAACCATGTGTCTTTGAACAGTCACAGATCGGGGCAAGGTTACTCTGAAACTCAGCCCTGGCTCATTGCCACGGACTGTTCAGCCCTGTCTCTCACCTGTAGTCACTTTCCCAGCCCTGAGTCAGACAGCAGTTGGCTGTGTCTCCCAAATTCAAGGGATACAGTACACTTTCCGTGACAGTTGGCTAGAAAATGCCCAGGTTCTTGAAAACCATTTCCAAAGAAATCTCTTCCCCTTCCTAATGCTTGGCCTCTCCAGCGTATTTCATGATTGGAGATAGGAGCTTAGTGTAACTGGCCAATGGGTTCTTGCCCGCTGCCTAGACAGAGCCAATTTATCAAGATGAGGGAATTGCAATAGAGAATTTAATTCTCACAGAGCCAGCTGTACAGGAGACTGAGTTTTGTTATTACTCAAGTCAGTCTCCCTGAAAATTTGAGGATCAGGGTTTTTAAGGATAATTTGGTGGGTAGGGGATCGGGAAGTGGGGGGTAGTGAGTGGCTGGGTCAGGATGAAATCAGCAGGTTGAAGTGGGTTTTTTTGTTATTTTCTGTTTCTGGGTGGGATTGCAGAACTTATTGAGCCAGGTTACTTGTCTGGGTGGCATCCCTTGGTGCACCAGAAGGCAAAGTCTGCCAAATATTTCAAGTGCTGATCTTAGGTTTTACGACACTGATGTTATCCCCAGGAGCAACTCGGGGAGGTTGAGAATCTTGCACCTGGAGCCTCTGGCTGCATGACTCTGAAGCCACACTTCCTAATCTTTTTTTTTTTTTGAGATGGGGTCTCGCTCTGTTGCCCAGGCTGGAGTGCAGTGGTATAATCTTGGCTCACTGCAACTTCCACCTCCTGGGTTCAAGCAATTCTCCTGCCTCAGCCTCCCGAGTACCTGGGACTACAGGCGCCCACCATCACACCTGGCTAATTTTTATGTTTTCAGTAGAGACGGCGTTTCACCATATAGGTCAGGCTGGTCTCAAACTCCTGACCTCAGGTGAGCCACTGCACCTGGCCTCTAATCTTACAGTTCATTTGTTAGTCCTACAAAGACAGACTGGTCCTCATGCAAGAAGGGGCTTTATCTCAGGAAAGGGCTGTTATCATCTTTGTTTTGAAGTTAAACTATAAATTCCTCCCAAAGTTAGTTTGGCCTACACCCAGCAATGAACAAGGACAGCTTAGAGGTTAAAAGCAAGAAGGAGTTGGTTAGATCAGATCTCTTTCACTGTTAAAATTTTCTCAGATCTCTTTCACTGTTATAATTTTCTCAGTTAAAATTATTGCAAAGGTGGTTTCAATTAATTGCAGACTGCAGATCTAGGTTTCTACAGCTCCCTTTGCAAGTCCTTCTTAGGTAGATTACCACCTTTCTTTGTAATGTGAGAGCTGTTGTCACTGATAATACAGGTCCTCAGCTAAAACTAAGAGTCCCATTTTACATGTTGTTTTGCTTTAATATTTATCTCTTGGTGAATACATATACTTTTAACTCCAAGACAAGAAGGAGTTGGGCTTCAACTTTCCACTTCAAAACTTTTGAACCTATCTTTGTTCTCCCCTCTCAGTTTTACATCTCTTGAACAATCAGTGCAACAAGCATCTCGATTGTAATCACGTTGAGAATAAGTGGGTGTGACGTTCAGTTTTCACTTGCTAATTTTAGTCCTTTGAGTTCTGGCCCAAAGGAAAGGAACAGACCAATCAGCATATAGATCAAAAATCAAAATGAGAAAGCTCACCAGCCCAGAAAGCAAAGAAAAGTTTTCATTTTTCTGTTGTGATAATACAATATTTCTTGCTTTTGCCTTTGTTGTTCAACATCTATAAAATGTGATGATGAAAAGAAAGAGGTGAAAGTGAATGATTTAGGTTCTAGTCTGGGTTTTGTCACTCACTGGTTGATCTGACCAGTCTTCTCCAATGCTGTTTCATCATCTGTAAAATAAGAGGTTACACCAGTTCCAATATTATATTATTCTACCTGAAGTGATTATTAATAGTATATAGAATAATTCTGCTGCTTATGTGTTTGAAATTGGTTTTGATACCAATGGTTAAGTAGTAATGATTCTGACCCTCATCATGAACACTTCAATGGGCTTCATTCTTCAAAAAGAAAATGTCATATTTAAGTATTTTTAATTTTACATATTTCTGTAAATTATAGTTTAATTAAGGTTTCCTTAGAGAACAGAAGACGGAATCCCAGAATTTGGAAAACAACTTTTTAAAACCTCTTTCCTGATCGTGTTGGGAATTCAGTAAGGCAGGGAGGGCTGCCTGCCCACCTGTGGCTGTGGAGTCAGATGCGTAGAGCCAATACTCAGATGTTAATCTCTTTAGAAGATTATTATTCTTATTTTTTATTTTTAGTTTTTTAGATGGAGTTTCACTCTTGTTGCCGAGGCTGGAGTGCAATGGCGCGATCTCAGCTCACTGCAACCTCTGCCTCCTGGTTTCAAGTGATTTTCCTGCCTCAGCCTCCCGAGTAGCTAGGATTACAGTCATGCGCCACCACACCTGGCTAATTTTGTGTTTTTAGTAGAGATGAGGTTTCTCCCTGTTGGTCAGGCTGGTCTCGAACTCCCAATCTCAGGTGATCTGCCCGCCTTGGCCTCCCAAAATGCTGGGATTACAAGCATGAGCCACCACGCCTGGCCTTAAAAGTTTATTTTTAAAAAAGAAGAAGATTACAAAGATGAAGAATATGGTATTACTTTGCAAAAATCACACCCACAGCTCTTGCCCCCAGTGGTATTTCCTATACAAACATTGAATAACGGAAAAAAATCTTGCAGTAAGAGCTAAGAGCCATCAAAAGTTTCATAAACAACATTGAGTAAAAGGGTAGTAATGTGTAAGGAAACAAGATTTTGCCATTTGGGTTTTTTTCTCTCTCCTAAAAAAATAAATGTGATCCTATTGTGCTGTCGGCTACGTTTTGTTGGATTTATACAGCAAGTGTACCTCTTCTATTACTTCAGTAACTTAAATAACAAAGATGAAGGGGCAAAACTCATGGGATTAGGAAGGGCAGTTCTTATTTACAGTTGTATCCCTAGCTCTGAACATAGTGCCTGGGATGCATTAGTTGGGCATTAAATATTTGTGAAAGGAATACATTAAGAATCAGATACTGGGAAGGGGCTGTAATGAAAGAACAATTTTAGGTGACAAAATTGAAGCTGATTGCTGCTCTTATGTCTGATTATAGAGCTTTAACTATGATGGTTAAAGCAGGAGGGCTTTGAAGACAGCATAACCGTCCTGTGGAATCCAAACTGCACAGAAATCAAATGGAAACATTTTTACTTAGTGTCAGGAATTGTTCTACAGTTTTAAGGTGAATGAGATTTTTTTCATGCAATTGAATCTACGCCATGAGAAGTCTACCCTACCCATCACTGAGGATGTACAAAAGTCTCAGGGAAGCTGGTGATAGTTGTACTCAGGAAACTTGCCCTTGACCTCCAAATACATCTACAGTTGCTGAACCATGAGCTACTACAACAGCTATTATGGAGGCCTGGGCTGTGGTTCTGGAGGCTTTGGTGGCTGGGTCTATGGCTATGGCTGTGGTTGCGGCAGCTTCCGCAGGCTAGGCTATGGCTGTGGCTATGGAGGCTGTGGATACAGCTGCTGCTGACCATGATACTATGGAGGATACGGATTCTCTAGCTTCTACTGAAGAGTGAACTCATTCTTTGGATCACTAGAATCTGTATATCATCCTGACTTAATTCTCCTTTTAGGTCTTTTTACCCTCTCTGTCAACTGCACAGCCCCTTTCTTGATAAACCAGACAAAGCAGCAAAGGGTGCCTTGTGAACTCTTCAAAGTGAAGACTCAATTCTGGCAACAAACACAACAGAAACAGTGGCAGCAGCAAGGGGAACCCTTCCTGTAGAATAACCTAGAATCTCACCTTTCAAGCTGTGAATCCTTCTCTTCCCTTATTAATCTATCAACATGGCACCAACTCTTCTATTTCAATAAACTAATTTTAATAGTAGAGCAAATTTGGTTGAAAATTTTTTTTCTATTTTATTTTGGTAAGAACACTTAACATGAGATCTACCCTCCTAACAACTTTTTGAGTCAACCATACGTTATTGCTGACTGCAGGTACCATACTGTGTAGCTGATCTCTAGAGTCCGTTCACCCTGCCTGGCTGAAACTTCATGCCTTTTTGTCAGTAACTCCCCATTTCCCCCTTCCCCCAGCTCCTGGTAACTGCCATTCTACTCTTGGATTCTACAAATTTGACTCTTTTGGATGCCTCATGTAAAGTGGAATTGGGCATTTGTCTTTCTGTGGCTGGTGTATCTCACTTGGTTTCATTTCTATTGATTCATTTCACAGAACCAGACCCAAGCTTCCAGGGTCTGCGTGTGTGCATTCACCATTGTATATTCTGTGGTCATGACAATACCTGACACGTATAAGGCAGTCAGGAATATTTGTGGATTAAGAAACTTGCTCATCAGTGTTATAATATAAAATCATTTTTGATCTGTCCAGTGGTTTGGGGATAATGGTGTTCTTTTACAGCTCTCCACCCTCTTCTCACCCCATTTCCTCTTACACACAAACATACTCACAAACTCTGGTCAAACATCTCTCACCCTAGGTGGAATTTATTTATCCCAGCAGCTGTCAAAAAAGCTCAACAGTAGCACTCCATATGTACAACCTTACAGGGTCAGGCAGAATGCCTTGCATTTTGTCAAGAAACATGTATGAAAAATTATTTGCTTTCAAGGCAAGCTACAGATATTTGCCACATAACTAGAAAATGTGCACATTTGGACTTCACCATAAACAACCTAGTATCTATCAACATTATAATGGAAAAATAAATTGCAGTATATTCTTATAATGGAATATTACACAGCAATGACAATGGCCAAACTAGAGCTATAGGCGACAACCTGGCTGAACGTCACAATCATAATGTGGAGTGAAAGAACTCAGGCATAATAGAATAAATACAGTATGAGCCCATTTATTTAAGTTTTTAGACAAGAAAAATGAGATTACAGGGTTAGAAGTCAGGATAGTCATTACCTTTGGGAAGACAGTATTCACGGGAAGACTTGAGGGGCGCTTCTGAGGTGCAGGCAATGTTCCATGTTTTGATCTGGCAGTGGTTTCATGGAGGTTCTTTCTAAGTCATTAAATTTATGCTGTGTGTGTTTTTCAGCATGTTTGTTATATTTCGATTTAAAATAGTCTAAAAATTAATAATATTCCATGATTTGAAAAGTGCCTTCTAGAAGCAGATAATTCAGATGGTTCAAAATTTTTTGAGGACCTACTTTGTATTACATGCTGGCTACACATATGGAAATTTCAGATGAATAATCCATCGCTTTTGATGTCAGGAAACTCAAAATATAGCAGCCCATAATAGAGGCATAGGTGGGGAAGGGAGGTCTGAGAAGGGGGTGGTGAGTTTCTATTCCAAAATTTAGGAGAAGATTAGGAAAGTTTCTCCTAATGCGTCTAAACCTCAACTTCAGGATATACACATGGTACTAGTATCGTTAGTCACAAATCTAATCACATCTGAAAGAATAAGACCTGAAGAAAGTTAAACAGTAACCACAGAGAAAATCAAGTAAAAAACATGAATTAAGAAACTTGCTCACCTATGGGTTTCTCTCTTTAGCTTAAATAGGAAGTGCATTTTGCTCAATGGACACGAAGTATATTTGCTGAGTGTGCTGTGGGTGATATGAGTAGGAGATGTGTATGATTAACAGAGAAAACAAGTCTAGCTCAATATCGACAAAACTTCAAAGGGAATTTTGATGCCTAAAAATTGTTCTAGATGATTTTTGAAAATTACATAATAGGCTAAATTATTCTTTGGAATATCGTGAGAAAATTTGTTATGCTGATAGGAAAGATGCAAATCTATTAACAAAAATGGTGTTTGCCATTCCTTTAATTAATTTATCTACTCCATTAAAATGGTTTGGATAAGTAAAGATACACAGTTAATAATATCCTTTGTGTTTCTCAAGGATATTTTAGTTAGGCAACAGTATTCATGATTTTATATAAAGCCTTCAGCATTTCAATAGTGTTGCCTGATGTGTTTGGGATAGCAGATCGGAGATTTAACAAAATTGATATTGATATCAAACATTCCTCATGCTGATGAATATGTCTGAAAAATGTATATGGATAAACAATGACTTGAGAACTAGGAGTTACTCATGAGGGTGATAAACATAGTGATCAGCACAAATCTTGACCAAGCAGTTGCTTTTATAACCCCATTGGCAGCTAGTATCTTCTATTTGACAGAAATAATATACCACATATGAACCTCTCAGTAAATTCAACTTTCCCCAAATGCCTGCTGAGATTTATCTTGCACAGAATGGATTAAACTTTCAAGGCTTAGAGGAAAAATGTACATTCATCCCCAACTCACTAGCTAAATAGAATGCCAAGCTCACGTCTTACGTGAAAGGAAGCCTTTAAGAACCATTCGGATGACCCACAGAGAGATGACATTGTCTACCTCTCATGACGCCGGGACTGGAGGCTTTAAAAAACACCTGTTTGTGCTGGAACCTAATTAGCACTAATCCTATGTGGCAAAATAAGCCGGGGTCTGATAAGGTTCAGACCATTTGTTAGGAATAATTTTTCAGTGTTACTTAAAATTAGTATTTTTTTATTTTTATTTTATTTTTTGAGACAGGTCTTACTCTGTCACCCAGGCTGGAGTGTAGCAGCATGATCTCGGCTCACTGCAACCTCCGCTTCCTGGGCTCAAGTGATTCTCATGCCTCAGCCTCCTGAGTAGCTGGGGAGCATGCACCACCATGCCCGGCTAATTTTTGTATTTTTGGTAGAGACAGGATTTCACCATGTTGCCTAGACTCATCTTGAACCTCTGAGCTCAAGCAATTCACCTGCCTCAGCCTCTCAAAGTGCTGGGATTACAGGTGTGAGCCACTGTACCCAGCCACAATTAGTTTTTTTTTTTTTATTTTGAGACGGAGTCTTGCTCTGTTACTCAGGCTGGAGTGCAGTGGCGTGATCTCGGCTCACTGCAAGCTCTGCCTTCTGGGTTCACGCCATTCTCCTGCCTCAGCCTCCCGAGTAGCTGGGACTACAGGCGCCTGCCACCACGCCCGGCTAATTTTTTGAATTTTTAGTAGCGATGGGGTTTCACCGTGTTAGCCAGGATGGTCTTTATCTCCTGACCTCGTGATCCGCCCACCTCAGTCTCCCAAAGTGTTGGGATTACAGGCATGAGCCACCATGCCCGGCCCAAAAAGTATTTTTAAAATTAAACTTTGGGTGACTACTATCTGGAAGGTGCTTGTAAGTAGTAAAACGAAACAAAACAAAACAAAATCTCTGTGCATTTTGTAAATTCCCCTAATTTATTGGCTATTTTCTTATCTATTATTAGTTGACTATAAATGATAAATATTCATAATAAAGAAGTAAGTTTTTGCTAGTTCCTCTATAATGTCTAATTTATGTTGTAGGTAATTTGAAACAGTTGAATCCCAATTGACTTCAGATCAAGAAATATTTGTGTTTATGATTTGGAATAATGTTTTGGTATTAGGATAATACAGACTATACTGCAATAACAAGGACACCCTCAAATCTCAGGCTTAATCCAATAAAGTTATTTATGACTCTTGTCTAAGTCTTACTCAGTGAGTCAGTTCTCCTTGGAGCTCTCCTATAGTGACTCAGGGATCTGGGCTGCTATGTTTTGTAGTTCTGCTATCTCGTTGTTCCAGCCACACTAAAGGGAGAGAAGAGAACACAGAAAAAACATACCTGCCTTTGACTGCTTTGGATGAGATGAAACACGTTAGTTCTTCTCCTGTTCCCAGTGGCAAGTATTCAACCTTTTGTCTCTGTGTGTGCCGAAAAGGGAGAATTGGTGGTCTTTCCACAGTTACTTTTCTCAACCAGAACTGGATTCTTTTGCATGTCTTAGGGACCCCTTGCTCCATTTCTCTTTTAAATTTATTGTAGCTCAAACGTACATATGATGGAGATGTGGAAAGATCAGAGGTAAATTTTCCACACTTGATAGAAAGTTTTTCTAGGCTGATACCTTTTGTGTCACTCTAAAATGGTACAAACTGCCTTATTGGAACTCCAAGTCTTAAATAAATGTCTAAATTCATATGTCTATGTACTTTCATATCATTATATATTAAATCAACAAAATATTTCAATTTTAAATCTTATAAACATAACAAAGAGATGTGTTTATTTTCAAAATCTTAGGTTTTAAAAATAAATCTAGAGAGAGACCACTGAATCCCTCATTAAATGGATGAATTTCTTCAGGAGTAACCTTGCCAAATGGTTTAGGGTACCTAAGGGTAGGAACTAAAGCTTATCTGATAATTATTAATTTATTTGTTCAGTCTTCATCTGGGGTCTTCCTGTGTCTCAGCAATTATGATAAAAACATTCAAAGATGTATAATAGCTCAAAGTCTCTTTTGTCCTTACTCCCATTTCTTTCTATGTAACTACATTTGTACCATCTTCTTTCTCCACCTGGCCTTAACCATCTGCAGCAAGAAAAAATAATCCGATTTACATAATAGCATTTTGACAGATTAGGACTTTCACTGAAGTTTCAGGGTGGGAGGGGCACAGAGTGTGATGGAAAATGGTCAGGTAAGGCCATTTCCTCCACCATCTTGCCTTGGAGCCCATTCCTACCAGCCTGGTTTACCCCAAGCTGACACTCTCCATGTGTGACCCATTCATTATGTGAATCTTTAAGAAAGTGATTCTGTTCCTGGATCTCCTTGAGAAAAATCCCTTCCTGCTCTTTTCTTTAGGATCCCTGAAATTTTAGAAAACAGACTTTTCTCCATTTTGTCATATGTTATATCTTGTGTACTTCCTAATAAGCTTTCAGGTGATTTACAGTAAAACAAAGTATCAGATTAAAACCATCAAGCATTAGAGACAAAGGACAAGAGGCAGGGCAACTATGTCAGATAACCCAGGCTAAGGGAAAACTGTAACTGAGTTAAGACAAACCTAGCTCCAAGCTTCCTAGCTTCCAAAGTCATTAAGGAAACTAATTAATCTTCATTTTAGCTGATTGAAATGCTTGTTTGTTTTTTTTTAGTTTGCCATGACTCTTCTTAATTTCAGCTGTGTTACTCAATGTTTGGCCCAGCTTTGTTTCACTTATGTCTTTGATGTACATTGCTTCTACATTTTCGTTCATTGACCCAAGTCAGTTTGGGTAAATTCATTAACACAATCTCATTGGCCCATGTCAGTGAAAGAAACAGTGACAAAACAGGGCCAAATATAGCTTTACAGTAAGTTTTGGGGATAACTTTCAATGTTATTCATTCATTCATCCTTTTAAATAGTTGCAAACACTGTGATGTCTTGGGCCCTGTGCAAAGTATATGGGAAGTGGTAGTTGGTACCCCTGCTCCTAAGTAGATTGTAATCTACAGAAAGTGAAGCTTGAGAAGTTCAGCAATTTAACCTGACTTTAAACAGAGACCCACTCAAATTACAGAGCTGGAATTTGAAAGCAAATCAGTCTTCACCAAAACCCATGTTATTGACTTTTATCCACTACTTTCCTTGTGACGGGCAGAATTTCTACAATGGCCTCCACAAAAACGCCCTGCCCTGATTCATGGGAACTGGGAACATTCGTGGGAACTCTCATGATTGTGGTATGTTACATGGCACACAATCTTGCAATGATCTGGTTAGGTCTGATCTAATCACACGAGTTCTTAAAAGCAGAGAGTTTTCTCTACTGAGAGCAGAAGTCAGAGATTCAAAGCATGGAGGAGATTCAACACACTGTTGCTAACTTTGACGATGGAGCAGACCCCATATGAAGGGATGCAGGCGCTGCTTAGAAGAAGAGATGCTCCCACCTAACAGCCAGCAAGTAAATGGGAACCACCGACCTACAACCACAAAGAGCTGAATTCTGTCAACAAACTGAAGAAGTTTAGAATTAGATTCTTCTCCAGAACCTCCAGATAAAGGCCCAGCCTGGCTGATGCCTTGACTTTAGTTTTGTGAAATTCTGAGCAGAGAACCCAGCCAGGCTTACTGAATTTCTGACCTACAGAACTGTGAGATAATAAAATGTGTTGTTTTAAGCTGCTAAATTTTGGGTATTGTGTTTTGCACCAATAGAAATCTAACACATCCTCTCAGATTAAAAAGAAACCACGAATCCCCTTTCATTGGGTAATTCATGAATCAAAATAGCTGGATCTCTTATCTTCTACCCATTTCCCCCATATATTCCTAGGGTTATTATGAGAAAATTTCATGGAATCCAATTTCACTGTATTTCCAATTCACCATTTGAATGACTCTTCATGCTCAGCCAGGTGTTCTGGTAACACTTTCTCTTTGGGGAACCAGGAATGGCCATTGACCAGTTGGGAAACCAAAGCTCAGAGGAAACTTATGTAAGGTCATATAGAAAACGGGTGGTAGGGCTGGGCATGGTGGCTCACGCCTGTAATCCCAGCACTTTGGGAGGCCGAGGTGGACAGATCATGAGGTCAGGAAGATGGAAACCATCCTGGCTAACATGGTGAGACTCCGTCTCTACTAAAAATACAAAAAAAAAAAAAAAAATTAGCCAGGCGTGGTGGCGGGCGCCTGTAGTCCCAGCTACTCGGGAGGCTGAGGCAGGAGAATGGCGTGAACCTGGGAGGCAGTGAGCTGAGATTGTGCCACTGCACTCCAGCCTGGGTGACAGAGCGAGACTCTGTCTCAAAAACAAACAAACAAACAAGAAAAACAAAACAAACAAACAAACAAAAAAAACAAACAAAAGAAAAATGGTGGTAGACCTGGGTTGTTTAAATGTGTTTTATTTATTTTAAAATTTCTTATTTCCTTTAGGAAGCAGAGGTCTACTCTTCTGAGCAAGATAATTCTGAAGGTAAATTTAACGTCTGATGCAGTTGTAACACTTAGGTAGGGAAATATTTTTCTACTCTCATTTTCAGGCATACTTTATTACCATAGCCTCTTGGGTTTTGCCAACAAAATGTCTTTTTGTGACCTCAATTATATGCTGCTGATTTCTTTAAGCCACGCTATTTCCACCTAAGCAGTGATCCAACTTGTTGGCATTGATAGACCTTCACGTTCATTGTTATGTGAATAGACACTTAAAACCACTTTGATGTAGTAAAAGAAAGTAACTAAATTTAGGTTATTAAAGAAAACTCCTGCTGAAATCTTTGACCCCGAGCTCCAAAGAGCATAGTATAAATGCTGGACAAACTATTTTTGTCCTCTGCTCTATAAATGAGTTCTGTTCTTTCTTCCATTGAGTACTGTTGGGCACAGCTGCTGTTTTTAGAGCCGGAAAAAAAAAAAAAAAAAAAAAAAAGATGGGAACTGAAAATAAAGAAACAAAACCTTGTCTGAAACACCTGAGCCTGTGACTCATGGCCTGCCTCCTGCATAGACTGTGTGTAGCTGCTAAGTAATTTATGAATGAGGGAGTGTAGACGAGGGATGACATCAACGAAAAGAACTAAGACTGATGGATTCTATTTCTAGTTCCAAACTGACGAGGAAATGACTTCAGACAAGTCACTTAAACTTCTTTTGGGATCTCTACCTGTAAAATAGGAAGAAACTCATTTTCTTTCTTGACAATGATATAAAGACCTGCTTAGCTTCTCACCTTTGCAGACTTCTCATTTAAGGCTTGATTCTCTTCAGCTCCTCTTTTAATATTCAACCCTGTACAACAGCGATGGAATCCGTGCTTTTCCCTGGGACAAAGGAACTCAGGACAATAATTCAAATGATTCAGCCTTAGTGCTGGTTCACTTGGAGTGTTGGCCCTGGTTGGGTTCTGGCTTTGTTCTATGTCATCTATCCCTTTCCTATGACCTCATTCTAGTAACTGGATCCCCAGATTGTTTTATTACATCTGAGCCTCTCCACTGGTTTGCGATCTGCTATGCCACTTCCTCTGAGACTAAGGTTCTGCAGCTGATGCTGTTTGTCCCTCCTGTCATATTTCAGCCAGAGTATCCAGTCTAGGTAAGGTTCCAACACTTTTTGTTCATCTATGCCACTACTTCTTGAAAGACAATCCTTGAAGACCATTCATTAAAAAATTTTAAATTCAATATTGAGGAGACCCCCAAAATACTTGTAAACTATGTATAAAATATAAAAACTAATGATACAATGAACATCTGGAGTATCCCACCTGGTTACCACCACTACCACTACCAAAAAAAAAAAAAAAATTATTGTTATAATTGAAGTCCTTGTCCCATTCCCTTTCCTTTCTACTCAGAGGAAACCATCCTGGCTGAATTAACTTGTGTTTATCTCTCTGTCTCTCTCCTGGAGTGCAGTGGGGCCATCTCAGCTCACTGCAAGCTCCGCCTCCCGGATTCATTCTCCTGCCTCAGCATCCCACGTAGCTGGGACAACAGGTGCCCGCCACCACGCCCTGCTAATTTTTTTGTATTTTTAGTAGAGACGGGGTTTCACTGTGTTAGCCAGGATGGTCTTGATCTCCTGACCTCATGATCCACCCGCCTCAGCCTCCCAAAGCTGGGATTACAGGTGTGAGCCACTGTGCCCGGCCTCTCTCTTTTTTTAACTTTAGTTTTCCCAGATGGTATTTTCCTAAGTAACATATTATTTAATGTTGCATATTTTTGAACTTTATATAGATAAAATTATAGTGTATGTGTTATGATATTTCCTTTTTAGTTCAACGTTATGTCTCTTAGACTCTCCATGTTTGCACATTTACCTGTAATTTATTAATTGTCACAGGAAGGCAGTGTTTTCATTGTATGACTCTCACATAGTTTGTTACCTCTGCTATCTTTGATGAACATTCGGATTTTTCCTATTTTTGTTATGAAAAGGACTGCTATGAATATGCACCTGTCTTCTAGAAGAAACACTTGCTGGTTGATAACAGTCTTCAAAGATGCTTGTCTCAATTTATAATCCCACCAGAAGGATAATTCCATATCCTTGCCAACGTTAGATTTTGTCAGGCTCTTCAACTTTTGTCAGTCTGGAAGTCATAATATAGTACCTAATTGTGGTTTGAATTTTTATTTTCTTGGCGATTAACAAAGCTGAGAATCTTACTTGTATTTTTTTGGTCCTTTGGATTTTCTTTCCTCTGAAGAACTGTTTAAATTTTTTGTTTCAGTTTCCTATCAAGTCATTTGCTTTTTAAAATGATTTGCAGAAGTTCTTTGCTCATTTTATTCCTTTGTCAGTAACATATAGGGCAAGCATTTTTTTTTTTTCCAGTTTGTCTTTTATATTTGTCTTGTTGTTTGTCTTGTTGTATTTGTCTTGTTGTTTGTGTTTTTATATTTCATATCTTTTAGGGATCAAAAATCCTTATTTTTAATTTAGTTAATTTATCACTTTTAAAAAATGACTTGCATCTTTTGCATCTTAAGACAATTTTCCTGGCCCAGTGTGGTGGCTCCTGCCTGTAATCCCAGAACTTTGGAAGACCAAGGTGGGAGGATTGCTTGAGGTCAGGAGTGAGACCAGCTTCAGCAACATAGTGAGATCCTATGTCTACCAAAAAAAAAAAAAAAAAGAGAGAGACTTTTTCCTTCTCCTAATATTACAAATATGTTGTCCTATATTTTGATTGAAAGTTGTATAGTTATAGTTTTGCCTTTCATATTTATGTCTTTAATCTGTCCGGAATCTGTTTCTGTGCAAGAAGTTAAAAGGGGCTTTGATTTAATTTTTTCCACACCAATAACAATTGTGTAAGTAATGTTTAAAGTCTGTACTTTTCCCACTGGTTTGCAATGCCAGCTCTGACATAAATCAAGCTTCAAGTCTGTTTCATTGATCTGTTTGCTTTTCCCTATAATAATTCTTTAGTGTCATGAATGTAAACATTTTGTAAGAATTCTTGATATCTGGTAAAGCAAGCTTCACTAACTTGTTGTCTTAAAATGTCTTGGTTATCCTGGCTCCATGTTTTTCCATATATATTTTGGAAACTTCTTTTGACAAGTTACATATACACACATACACACAAATTCATTGCAACTTAGACTGTAAATACCTTTGATCTATACATGAATTTGCAGAGAACTGACTTGTTTTATATTGCTTCTTCCAATCCACAAACATGGTATATCTTGTATATCTCTCCATTTAGTTAGGACTTATTTGAAGTCTTTTAATAATTAATATGTCTATCATAGTCTTATGCACATTTTGCTTAATTTGTTGCTAGGAATACACACACACATTTGCTATGACTAATCATGATATGGGATTTTAATTGTGTGTCCTTGAATTGTATTTGCATATTCTCAGCACACTTCATCATTTTCATTCCATGCTGTGATAGATCATTAATATTCTCATTTGTGATGTCTAGATCAGGTCTATTTTCCTGCCTTCCCTCCCACTTTAATTGGATAGTCTTTATTTTTTTTACTGGCTAATAGACATCACATTAAAATATTAAATTATGAATGTACATTTTTGTCATATATAAATATATAAATAAATATATTTACTGTCTCTATACATAGAGTAAATATCTTTTTCTACTAATGGCTTGCCATTTTACTTTCTATTTCTGAATGAACCAGATATAAATATATATAATTTTGGCATATATAAAAACACATAGATAAACACATATATGATTTTTACATTGCTATTTGGAAGATTGGTCTGTAATTTTTCATTCTTATAATGCCCTTGCCAGTTTTTCATACAAAGTGATACTAACTGTATAAAATGAATTGGGGAGTGTCTCTCCTTTTATTCTTAGAAACTTACCTTTCCAGGAATTACTTGTTCCTAGAGCCGGCTAATCAAACTACGTGGAACTAATATTTTCTTTTCAGAAAGTGGTTTTTGACTTATTCAATTCAAAAAAATGTTAATACGCCTATTTATTGTTTTTTAGTTGTTCTCTAAGACTTTTGTAAATTATATTTTTCAATGATCTGCTCATCTGTTTTCATATTTATTAGTACTAAGTTATTATCTTTTTAATATGTGTAGTGTCTATAATTTTGGTTAAAGTTCATTCCAATATTATTTATTCTCTCTCTCTCTTTTTTTTAGATTAAACTTGTTAGAGGGCTGTCAGTTTTATTATTCTTTCAAATAACCAAGTTCTCATATCACCATTCCTTTCTGTGTTTGCTTTCCTCTATTATACGTTCTTATCTTTAGTTTTACATCCTTTACCACTCTTTGGACATATAGATACATTTTCAGCATATTAACTTTTTTATTATAATCACATTACTTTATAAATTCTACTCTACGTACCACTTTGCCTTTGTATCACAAGTTTTATGGGGCATGTGCTATTTTTGTTATTTAAATTCTAAATATTTATAATTTCTCTTGTGATTTCTTCTTTGACTTATGAGTTATTCAATTTGTGCTTTTAAATTACCAAACATATGGGTGTTTTCTTGTATGTTTTTGTCATTAAAAGTAATAATTAAATTGACTTTTGGTTGAAAAGTGATCTCTATATGAGATCAATTATATGACATGTTTAAAGACTTTGAGAGGTGGTCAGTCTTAATGCTTTTTTAAATATAAATATTCTTCATGTTCTTGAAAATAATGTATTTCAAAGATATAGTGCTCAATATATGCATGTAAGATAATGTGTTGGGTAGTGTTCAATCTGTATCCTTACCAATTTATTTTCTGTTTGATCTATTGTCGGAAAAAGTATGTTAAATATCGTGCTATAATGGTAGAAGTGACTACTTTTTTCTGTACTGCTCTGAATTTTTGTTTTAAATATTTTGAAGCTATGTTATTTATTGCTTTATTGCATCATAACACCTTTGACATCAATGCCTAAGAGATATACATCTCTCTATATATAACTCATATATAGAGAATTGAATTTATATATTTATTAACTCAAATGTATATATACACATACATGTATGTATATAATACTATGTATATAATACTATATATACATATACGTATATGTATATAATACTATATATACACTTGGCTAGATTAGGGCTAATTTTCAATGAACAGTCCTCAATTCTGCAAAAGATCTCTCCATTGTCTAGACATTTATGTCAATGTACATTTGAGGTATACAAATAAAATAAAGCTTAAATAAGTGATATGTGTAAATTATTAGCTTTGCTCTTTAATGGTGGGAAGGGTTAGGTTTGTGCTTTTGTTGGATTCATTAAATAGGGTTACTATCATTTTTAAAAACATATGTGATGCATTTGCTTGTTCATGACTCTGAGTCCATTTTGTCCTCAGAGGGGAAAAACATGATGCTGGGGACCATGAGTGAAGGATGAAAGAAGGAAAAGAGAAGGAACCATAGAAGAGGATCTAGTTGGTTAATGTCTTAACAGCCTCCTTTCCTTTTTAGCTTCTTGGTTCCTTAAGGATGTAGGAAGAAGACAGGTTTTGACAAAATTTCACTTTCAAGGGAAATATTATTGGTCCAGTTTCAACCATCCTGTGAGAAATCCTTAAACAATATTATACAGGGTGTGGACATGAATAACATTAAATGTTGGACACCTAGACCAGCATTTTTGAAATCTTAGCTTGGTGGCACCATTTCATAAAGTCCAGGCTACCTTTAATCCTAAACATATTCAGAATGTGATAGCAATTACCCATAGTTTTTGAAGATATGAAAAAACAATACATTCTTAAACTGACAGAGCAAAGTTTCTTTGGAAGTGCTTTATCAGGAATGAAAATGATGAAGTGTGCTGAGAATATGCAAATACAATTCAAGTGCACACAATTAAAATCCCAAGATGTGTTTTATGATAAATCATTTCACTGCAGTAGCAAGAATTAGCAATAGGAATTCAAATTGATAATTATGATTATATGATTTTTAGAATAGCTAACCATTTTCCATTTTCATCTGTTCTTTGAAATAAAAAGAAGAATATCACATCTTAAAACCAATCTATAAAAGGCAGATTGTATTTCAAATGTACAGGAAATTATTTTTTTCTCCCTGGCAGTCTTCTGTACCTTGAGAAAACCACAAATAGAATTTTTTAAAAAGTCTGGTCCTATCTCCCATCCCCACCTCCCAACCTCAGAGTAAACTCTAAAACTTGTTTCAGTTCCAAAACTATTTCCACTACAGGCCTTAAAGAAAGACAGTAGGTGCTCTATGCTCCCATTACAGTGCAAATGTCCTATTGGAAGTTAAGCCACTTCTAACCAATCCCTTCGGTGAGCAAGCCTTGAACTGATGGAATCACCATATGATGAACGTGTGTGGAGGGCTGTGTAAGAGGAGGACTGCTGCGACGTTTTTGATTTAGGCATTTATCATCAGCTAGGCCATTTCTTGTCTGCTTTCTGTTGCCTGTTCAGCTTGAAGGGATAACTCAAGCTGAGCAGACAATCTTCCAATTCAGAAATCGTGTTGATTGCACATGTGATGGCTTTGCAGGGGTTCAGGAGGGAGAGGCAGATGTTAGGATTGTCCTTCATCTGCTGGTCCAAGCTTCTTTTAATTTTTAATTTGTTTAGAGTTTAATGAATACAAGAGAAGAAATGTGCATGTTTTCAAATGTACGTTCAAATGTCATTATTATTTGGATATAGTGAGGCAAATGGGTCAGTAGATAACTGCCACTGAAAAGATGACTTGTCATAGATTTGAAACAGAGGGGTCATGCCATGCCACGGGGAGTCGGGGTACACAGAGAAGCATCAGCGTTGGTCAGGAGGCAGAGGGAGAGAGGGGAAAACATGGGCAAGACTTTTAATTGTGATTTCCAGGGGAAAGAGCAGGTGAGGCAGGGTAAACCAGCTTAGAATTGGTTCGTTTGAATAATTTCAGCAGTTTTTGAGGTGCAGAAGATGTGCTCACTTGTCTAGTACCAGGCTCTGGGGTGATTAGGGCCAAGAAATAATGGCCTAGAGTGCCAGAGCCCAGTAAAAGAGGTGGTTGAGAGGCATGGGCTCTATTGCCTCTCAAGAGATTGGTTGGTTTGCATATGGAAAGCATGCTTGCAAAAGAGTCCTTTACTATTTCCAGTCATTGGGGAAGTGGTGGTGGGGGTCTGTGGCAGGGGGTCACAGTGTCTCCAAGATTAGCAAGGCCCCAAGATGTCAAAGCATCGGAAATACATGGTTAATACGGTCTTGTACTAAACAAGTGTCACTCTTCCCGTGGTTGCTTTGTAAGGCTTCGTACAATTGTCCAAGGTTGACTGGACCCAAGGTAGTCCCATGACCTGGACAAGGGAGACTGCATAGACTGCATCTTGCTCCTATGCCTTGCTCTGGGTAGTGGATTCTGACAAAGGCTTTGCTTAAGTCTGCATTTTCCCTCTTTGAGTTTCATCTGTGAAATGTGGACAAGAGCTGCCGTGTCTATTGAGGATGAATTAGCAAACAGGCACAAAGAGGGATTTAAAGCAAAAGATACTGTACTTTGCAAGTGTAATTCATGATTACTTAATAGGGAAAAGAAGCAGGTACTTCAAAAGAAACATAAACAGAAAATGAAAAAAACATACTACCAACAATGAAATAAAATAGGTCTTTTTTAGTTTCTGATTTAAAGCGTACATAGTAGGCATGGATTTCACTTAGCATTCCCAGACTCAGAATAATGGCTCCGTGTTGAGGCAGTTCAGAGAATCTGGCAATCCTGTAACTCTGTTGAGATGTTGGCCAATTCTATTGCAATCCTTAATCCAATTTTCGCAGTGCAGTATCTGTGTGCTCTTGTCTATTTCTTTTAAAGTGAGAGTTGGGAAGTTTCCCCTCATGCCCTTGAGCATTTCAGGTTCCCTCAAAACAGCTTCCACAACATTGTTTTCCTTTACTGCCAGGTACAAAATCCTAGAGAGATCCTGATTATGCGATTTGCCAATCCAATAAAAAAAAAAATGCAAATAAAAAGCTTTCTCTTGGCTGGGGATCCTCCACACAAGCTTGATTTATTTCCTTACGTGCCTGGTGTATAACTAGTTAGTAGCTGCCCAGTGTCCCAGATTTTAAAATAGAAGGTAGTGAGGCTTTCTATACGATTATTGAAGTTCCCAAGAAGCAAATGTAAACAAGGCATAAAGATGATTGCATTTGTGTTTTGAGGACCTCAGCAAGCAGAGACAATGGAAATATACCATCAACAGGAAGCAAAAAGAGACGTGTGCATTTATAAAGCAGGATTAGAAATGAGTTTCCTGAATAAAAGACAGGAAGCTGAGAACACTTGTGTTCAAATGCCACCTCTGTTGAGAATATGCCTGTTGTTCCTATTTATTATTCAAAAAGTGGAATACACCATCCTGTTCTATAAGAAGGTCAGAGGCACCAGCCAACTGATGACACTGAAACTCTCAGAAGCTTCAGATTTCTCTAGAAATGCAAAATAGTGCTCTTCAGTGGAGATGGTAAAATAATGATGTTTGCCATTTCCCCAGCTTTAAGTGTACGCTTTGCACTTTAATCCCAGGAACAATATTGCTCTGTGAAAGGTATTATTCTCAGTAAATAGAGAAACTTAAAACATAAAAACCAATGATGAGACTGGGTGCGGTGGATCATGGCTGTTATCCCAGCACTTTGGGAGGCTGAGCTGGGAGGACTGCTTGAGGCCAGGAGTTCAAGAGCAGCCTGGGTACCATAGTGAGACCACCATCTCTAAAAAAAAAAAAAAAAAAAAAAAAAATTTAAATTAGCGGGGCATTGTGGTGCTGCCTGTAGTCACGGCTATTTGGGAGGTTGAAGGGGGAGGACTGCTTGAGCCTAGGCGTTTGAGGCAGCAGTGAGCCATGATCCTGCCACTGCACTCCAGCCTGGGTGACAGAAGGAGACCATGCATCAAAACACAACAACAAAAACCAGTGATGAGATCTGCCTTACCCAAAGGAGAGCAAACATCATGTGCAAAATGAAGATTAAAAACCTAATGCCCTCTTTGTGGAAACATTCAGCTGTCCCCAAGCAGTAGACCTTAGACTCTGTGGCATTCTTCACCACACGGCTGTTTGATGTTGCTACTATCCCAGTGTGTGCCTTATGGGTCATGTCCTTAGTCCCTGTTTTCATAAGACTTTGGAAATCTGGAATAAAGCAAATACTTGGTGGGGATAGTTCCAGGTTCCTTGAGAGAATCTAGGTCCTACTTATTATTAGAGAGTCCACGGAAACTGATATAGTTGGTCCTGGGGTAGATGGTTTAGAGTGGGCGTCTCTGGGTTTAATAGCAGACCTGGTTCTCAGCATAGGCAGGGGATGTGGACCTTCTAGTAGTATTCTTTATCATCTCCTAGGACTTTGTCAGATCTGGACTCTCTCCTTCCCCAACCCTCATGTTCTCATTCGTGTTGAAGTGGCTCTTCATCCTCACTGGGACATCTGCTCCCACAGCTCCGGTCTCTTGTCTGAACTCTTTGCCCCAGTCGGCCTCAGTTTTCCTCTACCCAGCCTGGACCCCATGGCTCCTTTGCACAGTTTCCTCGCCAGCACCTTAGCATCCCTCACCACCCTTAGCCCTTCACTGTCCCCATTTGTCACATCCATATCTGGATACTTCTTACTGAACCCTTTCTCATGCCATTTCTGGGTGACAGGACCTGACAGAGGAAGCTGAGAAACAGTGCTGAGTGCTTGGGGGTAAGTTCAAGTTGTCTGGGTGCCCAGCTCATTCTGCTGTTCAGCAGTCCTCTGAATCAGCTGTCAATCCTCAGCTCTCCTCTCCCCACAGAAAACTCTCACCTCTTCCTTTACTGAGATCATCAAATCCATCTAATGAAAACTCCTCTTATTTTCTCTTATTTCATTTCTGAAGTTTTCTGAGGGTTCGGATCATATTTTTGAGACATTAACCTCTATCAACTTGTTTTCTTCCAACATTTCCTGCTTTTCCTTCCTGTCCATAGAAGCAGTAAATTGTCTCCATGTTCATTGTCTCAATGGAGAGGTAGGACAGGATAGGTCTTAATGGTTTTGGTTTCAAATACTCTAAGCTCTGAAGAAAGAGAGGGCAACCGAGGACGGACCCAATGGTGGGGAAAAACATGAAAGAAGAAGAATTCTGATCCCTGCCCCACTTCAGTCCTTCCCAAAACTAGAAGATTCCTCTGGGATGATGTGAGAACAGAGGATCCGCTCTTCGTAAATCCTGGAGAAAGCTCACCTGCTGCTTTATCTAGCAGAATTGCAGAGAGAAATTGGACTCGTGGTGTATAGCAAATGGGCCCTTAGTCTAGTAGAGATTACTGCACCCCTGGTGTGGCACAAAGGTGATAGTGAGAGTCCCTTGCCACTGGCATTATATGGAAACAGCAGATAAGCCACCAGACCTGAAGTCACCATGAACAGAAACAAGCATGACTTGGCAGAAAACTTCACAGACCAATATTTCAGCTCCCTTCTCCCCAGCCATGTTTCAGGATTCTGTAAGCACCCCAGAACATTGATAGAACTCTGGAGAAGAAAGCAGGGAGGCCAGAACCAACTAGGATAAAATTTCCACCAACCCAGTGGGATGGGGGCTTATAATAGCAATTAGGTTGAGTTATAGAAAAATACGATATTTATTGCCTGCTTGAGTTAAAGACTGAGATTTAGACCCACTTCATCTGTGTCTTTAACCGTCTTCATTCTTTCACATTAACGAGAAGTGTTTTATTGCCTTATGTTTAATTTCAATTTTAAGAATAGCATGCCATCGTCCTAAATCATTGTCCTAATATTTCCAACACCTACCAAAGCTTCATTACATATATCCCTTCTTGTATTAGGTCATTTAAAGCCTCAAGGGGGCACATATATAACTCGGAGTACTTAAGACAAGAGAGTAAGTATGTTAGCTCATGGAAAGTAAGAAAATGTGGCATGGGGAAACCACTGGGCAGGCAGAATGTGGCTGTGCCTCCGAAATAACTGGAACTAGGGTCTAGTTGCCCTTAGGATTCTTGCTCTTCATTTCTTAAATCTGCTTCTCTCTGAGAACTGGAATCATTATCTTTGCAGAGTGACTGGCTTAGCACAGCAGGGAAGAAATATGACATCTGAAAACACCAAAGTTTCTCATCTTAAAATTTTTACCACACGGGAAGGATGGACTCATGCTTTCTCTCTGGTACCTCATTTAGAAATCCATATATTGGCTGGATGCAGTGGCTCACGTCTGTAATCCTAGTACTTTGGGAGGCCGAGGTGGGTGGATCACAAAGTCAAGAGATCGAGACCAGCCTGGCCAACATGGTGAAACTCCATCTCCACTAAAAATACAAAAATTAGCAGGGCATGGTGGTGCGTGCATGTAATCCCAGCTACTCAGGAGGCTGAGGCAGGAGAATCGCTTGAACCAGGGAGTCGGAGGTTGCAGTGGGCTGAGATTGTGCCACAGCACTCCAGCCTGGGTGACAGAGTGAGACTCCATCTCAGAAAAGAAAAAAAAAATTCCATGTATTGTTCATGTCACCTTCAAGTTTTGAGGTATGGGGAGAAGTAGTTTAAAGAACAAGTTGGGGATGGGGTAGGAGAGAAAAAACGATAGATGTCTATGACCCGTTTTTAAGAGAGAGAAGCTGCCTTTAGTAGTGTTGACTGTCATTTCAGTGGCCTATAAACACATGCATGTTCAGTCGCAGAAAGTGAATACTCACAAAAGAATGAGTATATTATCTATACTGCTTCCCCTTCCTCGCTATTTTCTCTCTTCTCTATTTCTTGCAATCTAGTGTCTGCTTCGATGACCCTGAAGAAATTCTCTTAAGGGTTGCTCTGAATGACCTCATACTTCTCAAATTCAGCTGCTTCTTTTTTCCCCAAATAGTTGATTTTGTTAATGGCCTATTTTTGTTAATGGCTAAAACATTTTTTCCTAGCTCAGATTCCAAGTGCCTGTCTTTATCTGGTTCTCTTCCTACCTCTCAGATAATGCTTTTTGGTTTCCTTTGCTAATTTTGCTTTCTCCTTTTGCCCTTAATTGTAGGTAACCATCACATTTCTGACTTAATCCATTCTTCTCTCCTCTCGGTCTCGTGGTAGTTCAAAGACTTCAGTAGCCTTTTTATTTTCTAAATCATAAAACCAAAGATATTGAAAGCATCAAAGAGCTAGTGCAAAGTTAACATTCCATAAAAACAATGTGATGAATGATAATGAGAACAGCAAGAGTTGACAGTGAGCACTAGCCATTTCTCTAAACACTTGACTTGAATTAAGTCCTTTGATCTTCACCCTATAAAATGAATACTATTTTTATGATTTCCATTTTAACAGGTGCGGGCAAGGTGTTGTTCAGAGCTTGGATGCTTGTCCCAAATCAAATAGTAGGAAAGGCAGCAGTAAGCAAACTTGGGTGGTCTCCTAAACATGTCTACAGCTTCCTTGCATCCTGTGTTTGCTCCGGGTGATGGTCCTCATACCCAACTCCATCATTCAACATTCCGCTCCTCCTTCAAGTTAGAAGTTTCCAGATTACCTCTTCCAAGTGACCTGTAAGATGAATTTCTTCCCTCTTTTGAACTTCCATAGTGTTTTATTTGTGCCTTTGTTATATATTTTTGATTCCATTTTCCACGTATTTAAAATATGTCATCTTGTCTAATAGACTGTAAGTAACCATAGGCTTGTGTCCCCATCCTGCCGCACCATAGTACCTCTTACTGCCATCTTCCACCATGAATGTCAATGTCTATTAAGTGAACAGATGAGCCATTTGTCAAACAACCAATATTTATTGAGAATTTGAAATAGGCCTTCATAGAAAATCTCTATAGACCAGTCCTACTCAAAGTATGGTCCACAGACTGGTGTTTTTTCCATAACCATTTGTTATGGTGAGATACGAAGCTTATTCCAGAAAGGTAAATCAACCTACAGATTCCTTCTTCAAGAAAGTCCTTCTCAGAAAAAAATGTTGGCTCAACTAAACAGTGTGCTTAGTGACATAGTTGATCTACTGTGTGGTTGAATTATATTTTGGTATAAGCTCCTGATCTCATCAGGGACCAGTAACAAATAGTTTGAGGCCAAGTACTTTGAGTGGCACCACTATAGGGAATTGCTGTGGTTTAAATGTATGCGTCGCTCCAAAACTCATATGTTGGAATGTAAACCCCAAGGTGATGGTCTTAAAAGGTAGGGCCTTGAGAGGTAACTAGGTCATGAAAGCTTCACCCTCATGAATGAGGTTAATATTACTATAAAAAGGATGGAAGGAACTAGCTGCACCCCTTTTTGCCCTTCCATTTTCTGTCATTTCAAGACACAGCATTCATCTTTTCTGCCAGGTGTGGATATAGGAACAGGGTGCCATGTTGGAAGCAGAGAACAGCCCTCACCAGACACAGAATCTACTGGTGCCTTGATCTGGGATTTCCCAGCCTCCAGAACTGTAAGAGATGCATTTCTATTTTTGTAAATTACTTAGTCTCATTTTGTTATAGCAGCAAACTCAAACTGAGGTGGAGATATAAAACAGATATGGTATGATTTCTGCTCCCAAGAGCTTAACATTTGAATTGAAGAAATACAATGTGAAATTTTAAAGCAAGAATAGCAACAACCAGATCACAAGATGATAAACATGCATGTCAATAAAAAGAATAAAGAAATTAAAATGCCTCTTAACTGTTAGTCCAATTCTCTAAGTTTTGCAGATCAAGAAACAAAGGCTTGGACAGGCTATTTTAAGCAAGTCTTAATAAGGCAAAAATGTTTCCATGGAAACAAAACATTAGATGTACATTTTAAAATATGACTAGACGTTAACTGTGATTTGAACATTCACAACAGTTATAGGTGAGCATAGGTTCCACAAGGAAGTTTTCTGGTCTTTATTTGTAGATTTAATAAAATCCAAAAGTTTTTTTTGTTTGTTTGTTCATTTTGAGACAGAGTCTTGCTCTGTCGCCCAGGCTGGAGTGCAGTGATGTGATCTTGGCTCACTGCAACCTCCACCTGCTGGGTTAAGCAATCCTGCCTCAGCCTCCTGAGTAGCTGGGATTACAGGCATATGCCACCATACCTGGCTAATTTTTGTATGTTTAGTAGAGATGGGGTTTTGCCATGTTGGGTAGGCTGGTCTGGAACTCCTGGCCTCAAGTGATCTGCCTGCCACAGACTCCCAAAGTACTGGAATTATAGGCATGAGTCACCACGCCTGACCCAAAAGTTTATACAATGAAATATATATAACATGAGCATACCAATAAAATCTATTTCTGCAGTCTATACATCTTTGCTCTACTTAAAAATTCGAATTTGCCAGGTGTGATGGCTCACACTTTTAATCCCAGCACTCTGGGAGGCAAAGGTGGGAAGATTTCTTGAGTCCAGGAGTTCGAAACCAGCCTGGGCAACATAGCAAGACCCCATCTCTACAAAAAATTAAAAAATAAGAACTTAGCCAAGTGTGGTGGTGTGTGTCTGTAGTTTCAGCTACTTGGGAGGTCGAGTAAGGAGGATCACTTGAGTCCAAGAGGTCGAGGCTGCAGTAAGTTATGATTGTACCACGGTACTTCAGGCTCGGTGACAGAGCAGGCCTCTGTCTCTCGCCAAAAAAAAAAAAAAAAAAAAAAAAAAAAAAAAAAAAAAAAATTCTAATTTATCTTATTAAAAAAAGGATTGTAAATACTTAAGAAAGACTTTCTGAGTGGCTATATTTTCTTCGAAGGGCCTCTCAGTGTACATAGTTTGCAGCAAGGCTTTCAAATACTTATTTGTTGGTTGCAAATGCAATTTTAAGTAGTCTGACCATCATTCATTTTCTGAAATATTATCAACAAGAGTAGACTTACTGAAGCAGCCAGTAGTGGAACTGATTATAAATATCAGGTTGTATGTGCCAGATGCCTTGAACTGTCACCTGTTAGAGACATATGAGTGAAATCAGCAGATTGCTGTGGAATGAGGAAAAGAAACGAAGACATCTTTAGGAACAAAATACACGATTTGACAGTACAAATGTATGCTGTTGCAGGCAAAGGAGAAAGAACAATCTTTACTCCAAGACAAAGTGAACACAGTTGTGGTTCATGGGCTTCCTGACAAAATACTTGATCTGCTTGCGTGCACACAAGATGGGTCACAGCTGGCAAGAGATAGAGATACTAGCACAGGAGTATTCTAGCACACTCTTAGAAATGTGTTAGAGGAAACACCTGATTCACAATTCTGCTCTCTATTAGCTCCATCCTTGTCCCTGAGCTGAGGGAACACACACTAAAACTCACACATCAAAATGAAATCCCAAGGAAACCTAAGCAAAATGTAAACAAAAATATAACCCTGGAAAAACAGCAGGTCCAACAGTCACAGTAAGAAAAGTCTGGATAATTTTGTTCAAAAGCTATTGCTTTGTTCAAATGTACTTTGAAATATTCATTAAAAAAGTTTTTTTTTGACCCTTTAGGGCTTCTTTGGAGGAAATCTATGCAAAGATAAACAGAACAGATGAAGAAGGTGGGAGAATCATGATGGAGAGGTTTACAAGCTGATTTGTTAAAATGATCTTTTTTGATTGGAGATGAACTGTGGGTAAATCAACACTGTGAGTGACTTTTCTGTTTTTGTTTTTGCACTTTCTAATCCCCTCAGAGATGAGAGGGCATCTAGAGGTCTTTCTCTTGAGATTCTAATGAGGCTAAGGCAGAGAGCAATTGCAGAAACTTATATGAGCATTACTCTTTTTATGGACCGAATTCTGTCTCCTCAAATTCGTATGTTAATGTTCTAACCCCCAGCGTGACTGCATTTGCAAATAGGACTTTAATGACAAAATTAATGTTAAATGAGGTCAGAAGGTTGGGACCCTAACTCAATAGGACTGGTGTCCTTATAAGAAGAGAGAGGGATACAAGTGCACAGAGGAAAGGCCAGATGAGGACACAGCAAGAAGGCAGCCACCTACAAGCCAAGGAGAAAGGCCTTTGGAGAGATGAAACCTACTGACAGCTTGATCTTGGACTTCTAGTATCCAGAACTGTGAGAAATATGTTTCTGTTAAGTCACCCTGCCTGGGGCACTTTGTTACAGCAGCCCTAACTGACTAAGATATCGCAATAGCTGTTCTGTTCAACTTGTGGTCTGTGGACCAGTGCCAGTATTTGACCTGTTAGTAGATCACAGTAAGACAAGTACTAAAATTGAGAGTAAGACTTAAGAAACTTAAAAAAAAAAAAAGCAATTTGACAGAATTACTTTATGTCTCTTGAATTGATAATATAATATTAAGATATGTATTTTACATGATTTAAAAATGTTCACTTTCCCAGTAATTCAATTTTCTTTTCCTTCCTTCATTCCTTCCTGCCTTCCCTTGCCTTCCCTTCCCCTTCCCCTTCTCCTTCCTTCCTTCCTTCCTGCCTGCCTGCCTTCCTTGCCTTCCCTTGCCTTGCCTTGCCTTCCCCTTCCCCTTCCTTCCTTTCTTTTCTTTATTTCTTTATTTCCTTCTTTATTTCTTTCCAAAGTTTCACTCTTGTTGCCCAGGCTGGAGTACAGTGTCACTATCTCGGCTCACTACAAACTGCACCTCCTGGATTCAAACTAGTCTCCCGCCTCAGCCTCCCAAGTAGCTGAGATTACAGGCATGCACCACCACACCGGGCTCATTTTATAATTTTAGTAGAGATGGGGTTTCACCATGTTGGCTAGGCTGGTCTTGAACTCCTGACCTTAGGTGATCTGCCTGCCTTGGCCTCCCAAAGTGCCAGGATTACAGGTATGAGCTACTATGCCTGGCTTTAGTTTTTTCGTATTTTATAAAAGTATAGCTCTGTGATGGATTGGAAAAAAACTCTGTTCCTTCACCATAGTCTCTGATTTGGAAGGAAACTGGTTCCCCAGTTCTCCTCTGTGTTCTGAATCTGAGACATAATTAAATACTGTGCTCTCTGTTCTGAAGTAAAGTAGATACTAGAGACCAAAGACGGATTGACTTGTAACTTACCTACTCAGATTTTCCTTGAGCAAGGGCCCAGAATTTGATGATCATATATCTTGTATTAAATTATCTCTCTCTTCTGTTGAAAAAATGCCACGTGAGAAGAAGAAGCTGATTAGTTTCTTCTTAGGTCACATATTTTGAGGCTTTCCTTAGCTTCAAAGTAGCAACAAGCTGAACTCAATAGAATATTTTTTTACAGATTTGTTTCAACCCGTAAGAAAAGGGAAGCTCTAACAGAGTTTGGGTTTCGCTGCATATATCAAAACAATCCAAATAATAGTGGCTTAGTATTTTATGATCCTTTCAAATGACCAAGAAGTTCTGGGATAGTCAGACCATAGTTTGTGGAACAGCTCAAGAATGTCCAGATGGAGTTTTGAAGTTCTTTAGATTTTCTTTCATTTTCAGTTGTAATATGTCTGCTGCAGCTCCTGCTGTCATAGCTGCACTTCAATCAGAGAGAAGAGGAAAGCAAAGAGGACAATCCTAACTTACTGTGTATCAACTGATTCTATTCCATTTGAAGGTGCTTCCTGGTAGCCACATGAAAAAATGCTGCTTAATTATTATTGGCTAGAACTGTGTCCCATAGCCATTTCTAACTACAATTGATGCTGGAAAATGAGGAGGTGTTGTTTTCATTTGGTTTTAGCTAGGCACATTGGTTCTGTTTGTAGAGAGGAAGGGGAGAGTAATGATTGAGAAGGTGGCTAGGACTGTCTGCCATAGATTAACGCAGAGTGCATCTTCCAACTCAAGAAGTGAGCTGCTTGCCTGGGTTGCTAAAGAGAGAAATTCTCCTTACCTGACCATCTTACTGGATAGGCTGATCGGGGATAATAGAGGAGAAAGTCAATGAGTACCATATACACCTCTTCATAGAAATCAGATCTCTGAAAGCGTCAGTGTGTTTCTTTTTCACCTTATTTTTGGTTCTTAGCAGTTTTTGCCATAATATGCCTTGGTGTGGATTTCTTTATGATTATCTTGCATGTGGTTTGCAGAACTCCTTGAGTCTATGGCTGCCTTTCAGTGTTTGAAAAGGCTCATTCATAATCTCTTCAAATATTTCTTCTGTTCGTTCTCTCTTCCTTTGCCTGCTGGGACTCCACTGATTCATGCTTTAGGCCTTTTGCCTTGTTCCATAGAGCAATTCCACTCTTAAGTATTTCCTTTTTTCCCCTCTCATGCTTCAGTAGTTATTTTTATAATGAGCAATATCAGTTCATTAATCATTTCTTCTATTTACCTAAGCTGGTGTTAACCCTGTTTCTTGAGTTATTAATTTCAGCTAATGACTTTTTTATTTCTAAATTTTATATATTGTTTCTTAGTAGATATCAATTCTCTGATAAAATTCCCTGTCTTGCTATCTTATATTCTTGAACACATCAATCACATTCATTTTAAAGAGCTGTGGGTATCTTTATATTGACCATTTTCCTTCCTTCTCTCTTTTTTACAATTACTTGGTTCTATTTCTTGACATGCCTGGTGTTTTTCTGATGGCAGGAGGATGGCTTGAACCCAGGAGTTCAAGACCAGCCTGGGCAACATAAAGAGATGCGTCTCTGCAAAATATTAGAAACATTAGTTGAGTGTGATGGCATGCACCTCAGTTTCTCAGGAGGCTGAGGTGGGAAGATTGCTCGAGGCCAGGAAATCAAGGCTGCAGTGAGTTGTGTTCACACCACTGCACTCCAGCCCAGCCTGGATGACAGAGCAACATCCTGTCTAAAAACAAACAGACAAACAACAACAAAAAAGGAAAGCAATCAATAAAAAGAACACAAATAAAAAGCAATACAGTATAACGACTTATATAGTATTTACATTGTATTAGGTATTATAAGTAACCTAGAGATGATTAAAGCATAAGGAAGGATGTGCACAGGTTATAGGCAAATACTATGCCATTTTATATGAGGGACTCTTTTTTTTTTTTGAGATGGAGTCTTGCTCTGTTGCCAGGCTGGAGTGCAATGGCACGATCTTGGCCCACTGCAACCTCCGCCTCCCGGGTTCAAGAGATTCTCCTGCCTCAGCCTCCCGAGTAGCTGGGACTACATGCGCATGACACCATGCCTGGCTAATTTTTTGTATTTTTAGTAGAGACGGAGTTTCACTGTGTTAGCCAGGATGGTCTCGATCTCCTGATCTCGTGTTCCCCCTTCCCTCCTTCCTTGTTTCATTCCTTCCTTCCTTTCTCTTTTTTGAGACAAGGTCTTGCCCTGTCACCCAGGCTGGAGTGCAGTGGTGTGATCTTGGCTCACTGCAGCCTTGACTTCCTGGGCTCAATCCCTTGGGAGGCCGAGGGATTACAGGCACGAGCCACCGCGCCCAGCCTGTGAGTGACTCTTAAGTCCCTTGTGTCCACAAATATCTGTATTGGAGTTGCGGGGGCGGGTCTTAGAACCAATCCCCATGGATACTGAGGGATAACTGTATGTAGTGACTCTTTTGTCTCTTCTGCCAGGCCACTGAGAAACTGGCTAACACCAGGAGGAGAAATGTGGCAGAGGATGTTATGATCATATCAGTGCATTTTCTTTGTCTTTGGATCTCGATTCCTCAAATGTTGGCTACTTTGCTTTATCTGCTGCGGTTTGAAATAGCTACTTTAAACAGAAATTCAGCTTTTATAGTTTATCTAAGGGAAAGCTGCTTTGAAGCAAGCTATGCTCTCATAGCCAGAAGTTAAAATTTCACAGTTTTATTTAGCTATTTCTGGGGTCACTAGGCACTGGTCCTTGGAGTCATCCAACTGCAGAAAACATGGTTTTAAAGCACCCTAGAGTAGAAGCCCTTCTCGTCACACTCGAGATGAGGATGGCAGCTCTGGGGGCTCAGCTAGAGGATATTACCAGCTCTCACCAAAGACACCTTCCTTCTAAATTGCCACTCCCTTTAGTCTTTATATTCCTGAAATAGGTGAGGGGATTCAAGAATCCTAGAGCAGGTCTTCAATTCACAGTGTAAACTTTCTTTTCTGTCCCTCCCGCCCTCACTCTCTCCTTCCCTTCCTTGCCTCGCCTTCTTCCCTCCCTCCCTTCCCTTTCCCTCCCTCCCTTCCCCCCCCCCCCCCTCCCTCCCTCCCTTCCTTCCTTCCTTCCTTCCTTCCTTCCTTCCTTCCTTCCTTCCTTCCTTCCTTCATTCCTTCCTTCCTTCCTTCTTTTTTGAGACAGGGTCTTGCTCTGTCACCCAGGCTGGAGTGCAGTGGTGTGATCTTGGCTCACCGTAGTCTTGACCTCCTGGGCTCAAGCGATTCTCCCACTTCAGTCTCCTGAGTAACTGGAACCACAGGTGTGTGCCACCGTGCTGGCGAAATAATTATTTTTTTTTTAGAAACGGGGGTCTTGCTATGTTGCCCAGGCTGGCCTTGAACTGCTGGGCTCATCTGGATCCTCTCGCCTCAGCCTCCCAAAGTTCTGGGATTATAGGCATGAACCACTACATCCAGCCTGTCAATTTTCTTGGTGGAGCTTTGAACTTTACAGTCACATGAGTATTGTCTGATTGGTGCCTAAGTTAATCCTGAGTCAGGAAAACCCCCGGTCTATATCCTGTTGCGCAGTCAAACCAAATTTAACATGAAAACATCCACTTCTTCCTGGAAGTAAGATAAATATGAGAACTAAAAACATCTGAAAAGTGGCTTTCCCTTTGGAAGTACAGGAACCCTTGCTCCCAGGATGTCAGACTCAGTCTGCTCTTTTGGGAATGGTACTTCAGTGACATTATGGATTAAATAGTTATTCTTTTTTCTTGAACTGCCTAGGATTCTTTCACTCATAATATTATCACTATGAGAAAATGCTTCGTAATGAGGCCATTTTATAAATAATCTCTGGAACACAGCTCATGTGAAAGCTTTGGTTTTGGATTACCTTTGTTAAATTTGTTAATTCAGAAAGCTAAAGATTTAGAAAAGGGAATTGGAACCCTTTGGGGAAAACTGTGCATCTCCTGAATTTCTTTCCCTGATAACCACTCAAATAAGGCATTCGAGAGCCTTGTGCTTTCTTGTGATGACAGCTCTGTACACAGTTTATAAAAGGAAAAGTACATTAAAAAAATCTGTTGCCGGGCATGGTGGCGCATGCCTGTAATCCCAGCACTTTGGGAGACTGAGGCCGGCAGATCACAAGGTCAGGAGATCAAGACCATACTGGCTAACATGGTGAAACCCCGTCTCTACTGAAAATACAAAAAAAAAAAATTAGCCTGGCGTGGTGGTGGGTGCCTGTAATCCCAGCTACTTGGGAGGCTGAGGCAGGAGAATGGCGTGAACCCAGGAGGTGGAGCTTGCAGTGAGCCCAGATCACGCCACTGCATTCCAGCCTGAGCGACAGAGTGAGACTCCGTCTCAAAAAAGAAAAAAAGAGTCTGTTTCATGCAAGCTTCTGGAGCCTATACAAAGAAACAAAAATTACGTTCTGGTAGAAGGAAAGGAAAACCAGTTTCAGAGCTGTGAGGGCCAATGGTTTTGAGCTTAGGTACATAAGTGACCTTGGCTGAAACCTGCAAGTGTACTGGGAAGTACCAGAGTTCTTGAGGCCTCTGATGTGACCGTCTGGGCAGCACTTGAATTGTACTCACTTTGAAAAAGGTAATTTCTGTTGATGCCATTTGCTTGAGTCTAGTGGGAGATATTTTAGCCAAGCCAGTTTGAAAACAGATTATCTGCCACATGTCCTGGATGTGGCTGGACAGAGGTCAGTTAGAGCAGAGCTAGAAATAGACTTCTTCAATTCATTGTCTGAGGCTGCTGTCACAAAGTCCCACAGACTGGGTGACCTAAGCTACAGAAATTAATTCTCTCACAGTTCTGGAAGCCAGAAGTCTGAGATCCAGGTGTCAGCAGAGCTGGTTCCTTCTGAGGTTGGGAGGAAGAGTCTGCTCCAGGCCTCTCTTCCAGACTTTGGTGGTTTGCTGGCAAGTTTGGACATTCCTTGACTTGTAGATGCATCATCCCAATCTCTGCTTTCATCTTCACATGGGGTTCTCCCTGTGTCTGTGTCCAGATTTCCTCTTTTTACGAGACACCAGTCATATTGGATTAGGTGCCCATCCTACTCCAGTATGACTTCATCTTAACTGATTATATCTGTAATAACCCTATTCCCAAATAAGGTCCCATTCTGAGCTACTGAGGGCTAGGTCTTCAATATATTAATTTTAGGTTGCAGGGGGCAGGACACAATTCATCCCATAACATTTCTGTTAACTTGAGATTCCCAGACACTCTTCCCCTAACTTCCAAGCACCATATCCATGAGAGTTAAGAATCTGATACATCACTTCACTCCAGGTAGCTATTATGATTGAATCTGGGTGTGAGCCATTAGCTATCAGACTTCGCTGGTAATAGGCAGGTTAATCTATTATGCTGAGAAACTCTCTCTGGGGTCACAGCTTCCTGGCACGGAGAACCTACCCCTGAAACCTTTTATTAGGTGCGTGCACAATTGTGTTGATTGATCTGTTTTTAGAAACTTGCATTTTATAACTATTCATTTTCAAATCTGATAATCAGGTTGATTAAACTTTGACAAGCATTTAAAAAAAAAAAGGAATATAGAGAAGAGAGCTGACAGTCCTAGGAGGGAAAAATAATAGGTCTTTAAAAAATAAAATTTGAAAATACAATGGGCATCTGGAAGGTACTTGTTAAAATACTTGTTAAAATAATTAGTGACAAAGCTTTGAATCTCAAATCATCTCCAGATTTTTTCAGCTTGATTAACATGAATAAAGAGTCTTAAAGTGATACATAGGGTTTTGGTTTTGACTGCTTCTTTTTTTTGAGTTTCAGTGTCTCTGAGTGCTGAACCATTTTCTAATCTCATCGTTCTACGCCACTGGTTCTCAACTAAGGGCAGTTTTGTGCCCTCCTCTCCACTCTGGGGATATTTGGCAATACCTGGAGACATTTTTGGTCTCAACTTGGAGGCAGGGGCGATGCTACTGGCACCCAGTGGGCAGAGGCCAGGTGATATGGTTTGGCTGTGTCCTCACCCAAATCTCAAATTGTAGCTCCCATAATTCCCATGTGTTGTGGAAGGTCCCTGGTGGGAGGTAGTTTAATGCTGGGGGTGGGTATTTCCCATGCTGTTCTTGTGATAGTGAATAGGTCTCATGAGATCTGATGGTTTTATAAAGGGGAGTTCCCCTGCACACTCTCTCTCTTGCCTGCCGCCATATGAGATGTGACTTTGCTCCTCCTTCATCTTCCATCATGATTGTGAGGCCTCCCCAGCCATGTGGACCCATGAGTCCATTAAACCTCTTTCCTTTATAAATTACTCAGTCTCAGGTATGTCTTTATTAGCAGTGTGAGAGCAGACTAATACACCAGGGATGCTGCTTAACTTCCTACACTGTATACAGCACAGCCCCTCACAACAAAAAATTGTTAGCCTGAAATGTTAAGAGTGCCAAGGTTGAGAAACCATTATCTTTTTCCATTTAGTTCTGCTGGGAAGTCCTGGTTCTGTTCTTTTTAACCGCAGCTTAGATGTCACCTGGCATTCACTCTGTGTGTGGAGAGTTAGCTACCACTATGGGGAGGTCAATCCAACATTTCAAGGGAGGTCCAAGGTCCTCCTCAAGGCTTTTGAAAATGGCTGTGAGCTCATATTTTCCTAAACATTAAAAAAAGTCACATAATATAAAAAGGTCCTACAGCCTGGGGCTTCGGCTTTTAGTAAGCCTACAGATTTTAATCCAATCTTCTCTCCTACTGTTACTCTATATGCTCACTGCTAAAACAGATGTGGAACTTGACCTCCCAATCTTTATATTCTCTGGTAGGCATTGGTGTAACGGATTTTGCTGCCGTTTTTTTCTTTTCTTTTTTTTTTTTTTGGAAGAGGGCAGGGGGCGTGCGTTTAGTTTTCATAGTCACACAAGAACAGACAAAACGTCATCATAATTTAGTCATCCTACAGGCTTCTCGGTTATATATTTTTTGGCTCAACTCCCTTCTGTGGGTTTGTAGGCCTCCTCAGGTTCCCCAGTGAAATTCAATTCCTCTGTACCTGAAGGTACACTGTAATTTAGTATTCTGGGTTCAGCTTGGTTCCAAATCTCCCTTTGCATAACTTGGGGCTCATTACTGAGCTACACTCTGCTGTCCCCTGTCCTCCCTAGGTCTTGCTTTAACTCACACACAGATCAGGTGAAGGGCTGATGTTCTGATTTATCCCTTTCATGCTCTGAGACCAGTCCCTAGAGGAGACAAAAGAAACATAGAGATGTCTGTTCCCACTCCAGTGACGATGCAGCCCCATTCCTCCAGACCCCTCTTAGTAGTTCTACTTGCCTTTCTCACCCCTCTCCTATTTTTTTCCTTGTTCACAAAACTATTTGATCCTGCATGAGTCAGTCAATTTAGGATCATTGAAAGTGCAGCTTAAGGAAACCCTAGAAAACATTTATTTTAAGCTTCTCATTTCAGAACTAAGAAAACTGCTTAGGATTAACCCAAGGTTAATTAATGGTATTTGGGACCAAGATCCAAGAGCCTATTGTCTGGTGGTATTTTCAAGATTACTAGGAGAAAAACACCCAAATCTTAGTTCTCAGGGAAATCTCTCTTTTTTTTGAGACGGAGTCTCACTCTGTCACCCAGGCTGGAGTGCAGTGGCACCATCTTGGCTCACTGCAAGCTCCGCCTCCCGGGTTCACAGCATTCTCCTGCCTCAGCCTCCAGAGTAGGTGGGACTACAGGCGCCCGCCACCACACCAGGCTAATTTTTTTGTATTTTTAATAGAGACAGGGTTTCACCACATTAGCCAGGATGGTCTCGATCTCCTGACCTCGTGATCCACCAGCCTCGGCCTCCCAAAGTGCTGGGATTACAGGAGTGAGCCACCGCGCCTGGCCCCAGGGAAATCTCTTTATTACTCTGAACCTCAGTCTCCTTGATAAAAAATAGGAAGAGTTGGATTAGATGATCTCTATTTTTTTTTTTTTTGCACTAGCAATAAAATAATTTTTACAAACTGCTTGGAGACCCTGAACATCCCGCAATTTAGACCAAAAAACCCTAAAATATTTTTCTTACATATTGAACATGTTTAACTTTTTTCACTCTTGTGACATTGTCACCCATGTGACATTTTTAGAGAGACATAAGAGTGTAATAATGGGTAAGAACCCAGACATTAAATATGGAACATCCAGGTATGAATACAGGCTTGGCTTCTTACAGGACAAGCTGTGTGATCTTGGGCAAGCTACTTAACCTCTCTGTGCCTTTGTTTCATAATCTTTAAAAGGCTCTTGATAATCATAATACCTGTCCTAAAGTAGTTTGAGGGATTAGATGTGTTCAGAAAAGCACTTCAAGTGGTAACTGGCACGTGGTAAGTACCATGTAAGTGGTAGCACTTATTATTTCTGACACCTGCAATTAGTAGGATATAGATCATGAAATAAAATAATTTGGTTGGAATAGAAAGATTAGAGGGATACACTTTTCACCTTACATCACTTCTTTTCTTGCCATAGAGCAACTGAGTCAATATATAAGAGGCTCTCACAGTATTTTTAGACTGTTATGAGGAGAAATGTCTAACCTTATTCACACTTGAGATAACAAATTATTAATGTCATGAGAATTATCCGTTACTGAGGGTGGGCTGAGAACCATCAAGATTGTGCTATGTAAGCACTTTGGCTTGTGCTGTTGGGTGAGGCTCTTTGGAATGTATTGCAGACAATTTATGTTTCCTGCAAAAATGCAGAGAAAAGCCAAAATCTTGCAAAGCAGGGCTTCAGAGCATTGGTTTTTTTAATGTAATTTTTCTAATCCTTGCCATCAGAGGAGATGTGTTTTGCCCTGGGAACCCCAACTGTATTTAAGTTAAATTATTTTTAATTAGTCTCAAATTATTTTCCTGGGAGGTTGTAGACGTGAACATTCCTCCTCCGCTTCTCCATTATCCGATTCAGGAGCATCCAGTCAGAGCCATGGACCCAACTTTGGGCAAGAGTTTATCCCAAAGTCATTTGATCTTAGACCAGTTGCCAAAGGAGATCGAAAGGTGGTAACAGCTTGGGGATGGTTCTGAAACAGAAGTTCCCCAGTGAGGGCCCTGCCTGATCCAACACCACGTGACTGTTTCTATCGGATGAGATGACAGAGGGGCTTGTGTCTTCCCTTCCTCCCTCTGCATCTTAGAGTTGAGGACCATGAGGTGCCATGTGGGGAGATGAATACCAGCCATCAGCAGCCTCCGCCTCTGCCAGCAAGTCAAGGGGTGAGCGAGCAGCCACTGAGAATCACAGGTGCAGAGTCACCAGGCAGGTGAGGAAGACGTGTTCCAGGGGCCCCTGTTGACAATGAAGGACAGCCAAGTTACAAGGAGTCACCTGTTATGCCAAGACAATTTATACATAAATCAGTCTCCACCATGGGTGAATATTAGGTGGAAAATGTGCCAGGCTGTGGAGTTTGCTCATTGCTGTGCCAGGTATGAATCTGTGGCTTGAAAGAAAAATCAAAGCAGGCAGAGGAATGTCAGAGCAAGAACAAGGATGCTCAGAGGGGGACTGGGGCTTCCCATGCCTTTTGAAGGCTCTTTCTAATGTTCTCTTTGAGGTATTAAATTCTACAGCTCCTGTCCTTCTTTCAGAAGCCAATGGCTTAGTCTCAGTACAGTCAGGTATTTTCTCTGCTCCATGATGATTTAGTGGTTGCACATTCCAGACCCCTTTCCTCTCAATGTCCACGTTCTTTCTACACTGGACCCTAAATTTCATCCCAGACTGTCATTTGTGATGGCATGAGGGGTCATTGCAGCTCTGGAGAAACTGAATCAACACCAGAGAGGTGAGTTACTGGTTTCATGTGATCCTTTGAGGCCAGCCTGGGGCAAGATATTTTTCTAAGCTTTAGCAACCATGAAAGTTTCCATGGATTTTCTAGGACAAGGGATCTTGAGAAGAAGCATCGGGAATTAGAATCTAATATACAAGAGGATCATGAAATGCCGTAAGAGCACTGGGGCTGCAGGCTGTGGAATCCTGAGACAAGAGAAGAGGAAACCGAGGAGGGCCGGTCAGAAAGTTGATCTGAGACTTTACAGAGTCCCTGGGGAATAAAGTTGAAGGAGCCCAGACCTTTCTGGACCTTTGGACGCTCCGGCAGCTATGCAGATAGAAGGTGTGTTCTCCTCCCCGGGCCCCTTGGCTGACAGCCATGATGATAGCCGATTCCTTTCCTTCTGAGCAACAGGGTGTCCAGTTCTCACTGCAGACTCCACCCTGCTTCATCCAATCTTGCTGTACTCCAGTTCCTGCACCTCTCTGGAGCCCTTTTCAGCGTTCCCAGGTTGTCAGCCGCCTCTCTGAGGGCCCTGCCCCTGGTACCATGCCTCTGTTAGAACCTGGCTCACCGTGTGTGGCAAGGCTTCGCTCTGCTCCTCAGTGGGTCACTAGATGGTGGAACCCTGGCGAACCAGAACCGTGCCACGGTCTTCTCTCTGTCCATTCTCACACCTCATGTGGAGCGTGGCAGAAACTAGGCACCATTTGTTTGTTAAATAAAAACAAAATTCTTTCTCCTCATTTCCCATGAAAGTTGCAATCTAAACCAGCATAATTAAGAACAATGTGATTCACTTTAAAATTAGCCTTTACTTTGAAAAACTCTATTATAATATTTTCAAAGGGGCAGGGATGAGAGGATAGACCAAAACCTCAGAGAATCTCTGGCACGGCCTAAGGTGTTATATACACCTGTTGTCTCACTGAATCCTGAACTCAACTTGTGGGAATTGTTTGCACCATTTTATAAATCAAGAAACAGAAGTTCAAGGGGTAGAGGTGGGATGGCGAAGTGAGTGATAAAGTTGACTTTCGAACTTAGGTTCAGCTGACTCAAAGCCGGAGGTTGCCCTACACTGTCTAGTACAATGAAGAGTGTTTCACTTTTCTCTGCAATGTGGGGCAGATTCTAATTTCGAATTCTGGTAGGAGCCATATGTAACTTAGCATGTGTGCACAATATAGTTAAAAAGACAAATGCATCTACTGAAATTCATGCTTAAAATGCACAAAGCCAGGGTACCTTGGAAATACTTTCTAAATGAAGTTCATCGCCCACCTCCCCCGCAGTTTTAAAAAAATTATTTATTTTTCACTAGGCCAAGTTAGAAGCAGAGGAAAAGGATTTTAGTAGCAGACCATTTCCCTGAGGAGGGTGATTTGTCTTCATTAGTATTCCAATTTTTAGTATGCAAATTGTATGTGCTTTTTTCCCTCCTTTATATTCGTGGCAAATTATAATCCACTCTCACTGAGGGAATGGCATGGAAAATGAAAAGAACCTAATCTTTAACATGAGTCAGACTTTCTCTGATTCAGGTGGAAGTGTAGGGGCCTGCCTTAAGGCATGGGGCCAGCTGAAAGACCTTTCCAGGTTTTCTTCTAGTCCTAGGAGTCATTTAACTATTGTCTTTTTCTGATTAGTTATTCCCATCACATTTTAATATTTATGAAATTGAGAAGGACCTTACTATTGATTGAATGCTTAAAATTTTGATGAATTGTTATTTCCTCCCATTTTTTGTTGTGTCTCCCAGTTGATGGTATCTTCGAATTGATTAAATCTAGGAATCCTTGTTGGGATGCTCAGGAGCTGTTCTGATTCCTTTTAGCCCTCTACTTCCAAGAAATGGGGGGCTAGCATCAAGGCTGCCATGGTTAATATTTCCTTCCAAATTTTCTCCTGGTTGACCAATGCCACAACCTTCTCACATCCTTTAATTCTTATCTATTAAACAACGTTATAGCAGTAATCAGCTGTTCCTTATATCTTAGAATATTCTTCCTTTGCTTAATAAATAGGATCAATGTGATTTGGAATGTTTTCTCATCTATCGATGCTGCACATGGAGAGGGCTGAAAGTCCAAGAGGAAGAGGTGAGCAACACAAGATCCCCAGAGTTCCCAAGAGAAAACAAACCCTGAGCACAAACATCTCCACGTGAGTGACAGGCTGACGCCTCCTGGTTGGCATGGTGATGGGAGGGGGCTTTATCAGGAGACAGTCTTGGGATGTCACTATGGGATGAGGGTTTCTCTTATTCTCCTCTTTGTGATGTGAGCCTGGCTCAGGTTGTCACTTTAGAGCTACGGTAAGGATGGTCATCCCTGAGGTCCCTTTGAGGATCTTCATGGCGTCAACACGTCCTCCTGATTTCTGTGTGTGAGACTGAGCTTTATTTCCTCATGTTACTGCAGGATCCCAAATAGCCATGGGCTCTTGGTAACACCTTCATGATGCTGGCGTGTGATAGGTTTGTTTCTTCCTTTTCTTCCCGCTGTCACTACCCTTGCCTTCCCAGTGTTTATTTTGCATGCCTTAGCACAGACCTTGGCCAGTTGAGTTACTATTAGATGCAATAAGATCTATCTTTTATAATATCTGGTGGGATAAACCCGCTACCTGGTCAACATCTCAGACTGACAAGAATTTAAATAATACTTCTTTTTTTTTTTTTTTTTTGGACAGAGCCTCATTCTGTCGCCCAGGCTGGAGAGCAGTGGCACAATCTCGGCTCCCTGCAACTTCTACCTCCCAGGTTCAAGCGATCCAGGTGCCTCAGCATGTGAGTAGCTCCCTGAGTAGCTGGGATTACAGGTGCGTGCCACCACGCCCAGTTAATTTTTTGTATTTCTAGTAGAGACAAGGTTTCGCCATGTTGCCCAGACTGGTCTTGAACTCCTGGCCTCAGGTGATCTGCCCACCTCAGCCTCCCAAAGAGCTGGGATTACAGGCATGAGTCATGGTACCTGGCCAATAATACTATTTATAATGCAGCTGTACACAGATCAACAGGATGTTGAAGGAGACATTTCCTATTGTCAGAGCTTTCAGCTAAAGTCCCAAAGCTGAGGATAATAAGCAGGAAGTGTTTCCATATTTTAAAGGGAATGCTAGGAAGTGGCAAATCCGTCTTGCGAATGCCTCGGTAAAGAGGAGTGGATTGTTGTGCTACCCCCACACTCTATGTAAAGAGAAGACTAGATTTCATGGCATTTCATTCAAGAAGAGCATTGGTAGAAAGGGGGATTCATAGAAAGAGTGGTTGCTGATCTAGCAAGAGGTCTTGGGCAGTGAGACTGTGTTCCCTCCTTATGCTGCCTGAGGGCCAGGGCTCCAGGTTGCCTTTTGGAGACAGGAGTATGCCAACAAAAGCGGAGACTGATTCACTGACTGGAGGCCTGCTTAGCTGAAGAAACCCAAAGATCCATCTCCGTGTGGTAGTGGGTGGTGAGAACCTTGTTGGGAGAACCTGACACATTTCCTGAAATCTGTGCATGTATGTGAATTTATGAGCTTGTTCCTCTCCTCTTGCCTTGCTTTCGTAACTGTGGAGGGAGAAGGCTGATAAGAGCAGTTTGTGATGCCAGGAAGTTGGGAGAAGGCAGCTGGGAGGGTGACATTCACACTTTTTGTCTGGTACAAAGGTATGCATTCCTATGGACCAAATGAAATAATGGGCGATAACCTGGCAAAAAGTACCTTGAGGATACAATGGCCAAGAGGATATTCTGTGGTGGTCAGGGAATTACAGCAGTAACAGTTGTGTGGATGCACTGTTAGGGCAGGAACTGGAGATAGCAGAACATATCGCCCCTATAGGGGACCTAGTAGGGTAGAGTTCCCTGCAGGCTTTTGAAAACTCTTGCATGCACCCCAAGAAAGAGGCAGTATGTGAACATCTGCCCGTGGGTAACTCACTAGCACCTGGGAGGAGGGATGTGTGCTTCTTCTTCTGTGATCTGGTTCCCACCTGCCTGGCTCTGGAAGAACAGATGTCAGGACAGGGAGGGAGAAGACAGAGTATGGCCCCCATTACACATCCCCACTCCAGGGCCAGGCTTGTGTTGTGACATGGACCTGAGGGCAAAGTTTAAGTTACATTAGTGAATCATGTCTGCAGAAATCAATTTATAAGAAGGCCCTTCTTACCCACTACAACTGACCAATAAGCTCCTTTGCCATCAAGAACTGGGAACAGGACTCAGACCAGGTACGTTGGAAAGAAGTGCTTGAAGAAAAATGAAGCCTGTTTCAAAAGAAGCTCATCGACGTCAGGTGTTCAATAAGCTCATCACTCAGCTTGGGTCACAACGATGACATTCGGGACAAGCCATCAACAGGCGTTGCATGGCCTTCCTGAGCTACATCTACTGTTAAAGGATTTGAGGGCTTGGTTGTTAATTAAAGCCTCCTCATGTCTGCTCGGAAGACATTACTAATCCTTCTCAGAGTGAAGGATTATGAATTGTTATCAAAATAATCACAACTTGTATTTCATATTTAATTTACTATATTCAGGCACTTGTGCTAAAATCCTCACGTTTTTTATCCTCACAATTACCTATGAAGTAGAGATTCATCATTATCATTTTCAAGATGAGAAATTGGGCCTGGCATGGTGGCTCATGCTTGTAATCCCAGCACTTTGGAATCTGAGGTGGGTAGATTGCCTGAGGTCAGGAGTTTGAGACCAGCCTGGCCAAGATGGTGAAACCACATCTCTGTGAAAAATACAAAGATTAGCTGTGTGTGGTGGCACTGGCCCGTAGTCTCAGCTACTCGGGAGGCTGAGGCAGGAGGATTGCTTGAACCTGGGAGGTAGAGGTTGCAGTGAGCCGAGATCAAGCCACTGCACTCCAGCCTGGGTGATAGAGCGAGACTCTGTCTCACAAAATAAAATAAAATAAAATAAAATAAAATAAGGATGAAAAATCAGAGGCTTAGAGAAGTCAGTTGCCTGAGGTCACACAGCAGGTAAGTGGCATAGCCAGCACTTGGATTTGGATAAGTTTGTTTTTCTTAGGTCATCTGGCCTCTCTGCCTTGGACGGGGTCAGCGGTCCTGGACCAGGAATGATTTCGCCTCACTCCTTGACAATGTCAGGAGACGTATCTGGGTGCCCACAAATTAGAGAGGGAGGTGTGCTTCTAGCATCTAGTGAATGAAGGCCAGGGATGCTTCTTAACATCCTACAATGCACAAAAAACTCCCTCCAACAAAAGTTGGTAGTGCTGAGGCCGAGAACTGCTGGATTAGGCCCCCCACCCCTTTATCAAAGGAATGCAGCAATATTCAGATTTTAAAAATACGTTTTTTATTTTAGAATAGTTTTAGATTTTTTTTTCTTTTTCTGAGATGGTGTCTCACTCTTGTTTCCAAGTCTGGAGTGCAATGGTGTGATCTCGGTTCACTGCAACCGCCACCTCCCGGGTTCAAGGGATTCTCCTGTCTCAGCCTTTTGAGTAGCCAGAATTACAGGCATGTGCCACCACACCCGGCTAATTTTTTGTATTTTTAGTAGAGACGGGGTTTTGCCATGTTGGCCAGGCTGGTCTCGAACTCCTGACCTCAGGTGATTTACCTGCCTCGGCCTCCCAAAGTGCTGGGATTACAGGTGGAGCCACCATGCCGGGATCAGTTTTAGATTTAAAGAAAAGCTGCAAAGATAGATAGTTCAGCATGTTCTCATAGACCCCAGGCCCGGCTATCCTTATCTCACATTACACACCTGTCACAGCTAATAAACCAGCATCATTACATTGCTATTAACTGAAGTCCACCCTTCTTTCAGACTTCCTGAGTTTTTACTGAACCTCCTTTTTTCCTGTCCAGGATCCTGCATTACGCTTTGTCATCCCATCTCATTAGGCTCCTTTAAGACTGTGATGTTTTTTCAGACTTTGGTTTTGGTGACCTTGAGTAGCTTTGAGGAGTACTAGTCATGCATTTTGTAGATTCTTTTTTTTTTTCAATGAAGCTTTTTCTGATGCTTTTTTCAGCGTTAGAGGGTGTTATGGGTTGTTTTTTTTTTTTTTTTTTTTTTTTTTTTAGTTTTGGAAGACAACAGAAACAAATGCCATTCTCTTCACATTATGCTATTAGCATGATTCTTTGCTGTTGACATTAACGTTGATCACCTGGCTTGGGTAGTGTTCGTTAGCTTTCTCCACTGTAGAGTTACCCTCTCCCCAGCCCCTGTCACACTGTACTCTTTGGAAGGAAGTCACTGTGTACAGCCCATGTTTACGGAGTGGAAAATTTGGTTCCACCTCCTTGAGTGGGGAGTACCTCCATAAATTATTTAAAATTCTTTTGCGTGGGAGAGTTGTCTATCCTCTCCATGTATTTGCCTGTTTACTCAGCCATTTATTCAATCAATCATTGGTTTATTTCAGCATAGTGGTTTGAACGGTGGCTCCCAAAAAGATATGCCCACTACCTAATCCCTGCAACTTGTGATGTGACCTTATTTGCAAAGAAGTCATCACAGTCGTAACTAAGTTAGTAATTTCAAAATGAGATTTCCTGGATTATCTAGGTGGATCCTAAATCCAATGCCAAGTGTCCTTATAAGACACAGAAGAGGAGGTGCACCCAGGAGAAGGCCATGTGGAGATGGAGGCAGAGCTTGGAGTTATGCAGACACAAGACCAGGGACATCTGGAGCCACCAGAAGCTGGAGGAGACAAAGAATGGATTCTCCTCTGGGGCCTCAGAGGGAGTGTAGCCCAGCCAACACCTTCATTTCAGATTTTTATCCTTGAGAATTGTGAGAAAACAAATTTCTGTTGTCTAAGTCACCGACGGGGTGTCAATTTGTTCTGGCAGCCATAGGAAAGTAATACAATGAGTATGAGTTTATGAATGCTTATTTTCTATTATAATCTCACATAATGTTATTTATTTTATTGCTCAGCTTCTTCCAGCTTTGGTCATTGAGAGCCCTTTCAGTTGGTGGCAGTGGTTGTTAACAGGCATCCCTGTCTCCCATCCTGGTGTGTGTTGCTGGCCTCTGCTTTGTAGAGCATTTTAATCTGCCCTATGCAAGCACCGCCTCTGAGTCAGGTCCAGAGCCTCTGGCTCAGTTTGCCTGGAGCTAGGTCATCTCCAAATCCTGAACCAGAAAGTGACCTTTAGTGTTTTATTACTCTTTAATCATTCTGTTACCCATCAGCACACCTGGGAGTTTACTACATTCCAGAAGGTTTGCCAGGAGAAGGAAGAATTAAACAGGAATGCTGGCATCAAGCAGGTTTTTCTATGCCCTGGAATGTTTACATGTTTTAGCAACACACTTGCATAGCATTAACGAGAGGAGGCAGAAGCAAAAATGCGCTTTCAGACTGCTTCAAATTGGGTCTCCTTAGCTGATATGTTTTCATGCAAAGGCAAAATTCATGTTTTTTGTTGGCAAATTTGAAATTTCAGATACTTTAGGTCAAATGTACATCCAAGTTAACCAAGGTGTCTTTAGCTACTGTAAATGAGAGCCAGCATTCTAGGTTTCCTGGGGGAACTTCCTGGAAGATTTTGAGGATTAAGATTGAAGTTGCTCTCCAGATGTAATACGGATAAACAACATTTCTTGGGTAAATTTAGACTTCCTCTCTCTTTGTAAGCCAGAGGGGCCTTGGTATCCAGTTGCTACAAAGCTTGTAGAATTATTATATTCATTTCCTTTGCAGTAGAATGATTTGTTTTGAGGATTGAATGTGATAAAAAGAGTAGAGATAATTGTGAGAAATGATAAGGCTCCAAATCTCCCCCCACCCCCACGCCCCACCCCAAGCTTGTACCCCTTCAGGATTTCCTGTGTTCCTAAGTGCTCCTTATTGATCAGCCTTGAAGCTAGGCTGTCATTTTTGTCCACTTTCCTTCTTCTCATCTCCCTTCCTTTTTTGGTTTCTCCTTCACTCTCCCCTACTCCATCCAAACTCCAAGTACAGTCCGTTTTTCTTCCTTTCATCTCTGCATCTATTTAACTTTGTCTCTTATAGCCAGCACCCTAATGCAGACCCACATAACCTTATTTCTGAAATACTGCAAGACATTTAATCGAATTATCACTTTTCGACTCTCCTTTATGTTTCTCTAAGTGCATTAATGCATAATCACATCTCCTAAACATAATCTTGTGTCTTTATATTCCCCAGCTCGTTATCCTTTAAGGTTTCCTCAATGCCCAAATAAGAAAGTCCACACTCTTTCCTGTAACTTTTAAGTTCTCCCAGATCAAGCTTAGCATGCCTGTCTAACTATAAATCCTGTAATTCGAAAATGGCATGAAACTTCTGTGCTCACCGAAGTGATTATTGATGCGTAGATCTGCCTATTGTCATTTCATTTCATTTTCATTTTCTTCTTTTCCACTGTGCAATCCATTATTTCAATGCCCCATCTTATAGATGAGCTCTTCTCTTTTAAGGGTCTACAGGCTGTTCCTGCTTCAGGCATGGCCTCCCTCATTAAACTCCTGTGTTCTTATTGGCTATTGCAATATTTTTCAAACTGAGGTCTGCAGAGACATATGATAGTCATGGTTCTCAAACTTTTAGCATTCCATCAAAACCACCTGGAGGGCTCGTTAAACAGAGATCGCTGTCTATTGCAGAATTTTTGATGCGGTAGGTCTGTGGTGTAGGGTCACAGTCTCATTGCTGATAAGATTCAGGTGATTCAGATGTTGCTGGTCTGGTAACCACATTTCAATAAAAATGTAGTCTTATGGCTTTAAGATTTTAGTATCCACTGGAATACTTGGAGAGCTGATTCAAAGCTTAGATTCCAGGGCACTCACCCTCATAGTCTGATGAGGTAGGTGTGTGCTGGGCAGGCCCTTTATCAGTCCCAGGTGGTTCTTATCCTTGGTTCTTAGCTCTGCCCGAGAAGTCTTGTTCTGGAAGGCGCAAGCGCGCTCATTTCGGAGAACAGCGGTGAACCATTAGGCTCTCATCCACTGGCATCGTGGTCTGCTCATTTCTGTGCATTTTATTTATTGCTTCAGTTAAAGCTTTAAGTTTATTAGGAAGAGTTTCTTTTGATTCTCAGTCTTTAGCACGGTTTTTCCCAAGGAGTAGATACCCAAGACAGATCTTTTGGATTTTATCCAGTTTGAAAAAGTAATTCCTGTCTATTTTGATGCACTGTGAAGGTAAGAGTTGAATTGGGAGTGGGGGTGGGAGGGCTTGACTGGGCTTTGTGAAAAGGCCTCAGGCTGTTTGAATTCCCAAAGCGAGCTTTCACTTTCCCTGATGTGGGCACGTTAAGGCCAAGCCTCATTTTTCTCTTTTGCTGGAGGTGAGAATTGAATATCCATATGCCTGTGGTTAAGTGGCATTCTGATTGCTAGGTTAAAAGTAAGCCACTTCCCTCCATACTTTCAGGTAGTTTCTTATGACTGACAAACTTTTAAGAAGTGAAACCAAATGTGACTTTCATTTTAGCCTTAAGAATAAAAAAGATTGAGGGCACAGAAAAAATGAGGAGGATGATTTTTTACTTCTATCTGGACTGATTGCTTAATGTTTCAGCAAGGGACAATGTATGCGGAATAAAGAGGTGTGCTGAGAAGGGGTGGGCAGGGATGCTGGAAGGCTACATATATTTGCCTTGTGGCTCTGTGTACCTGGTACTAGGGACCTTGCAGTATGAGGTCTTCTGTATCTGGTCAGTATAGTTGAGACATACAGATGTATAGACGTGCAGGTGTACAGATGTACAGTAAAGATGTATAGATGTACATACATATGGTGGAGATGTGTCGATGTACAGATGTACAGTAGAGACATGCAGATGTACAGACTTCCGGTAGAGACGTGCACATGTATAGATATACAGTAGAGATGTACAGGTCTCTACTGCACAGAGGTACAGTACAGATGTACAGTAGACATTTTCAGATATATAGATGTATAGTAGAGATGTACACATGTACAGACGTACAATAGAGACATACAGATGTATAGAGGTACCATAGACACGTACAGATGTATAGAGGTACAGTAGATATATGCAGCTGTACAGCTGTTTAGTAGAGATGTAGATGTATATATGTATAGTAGAGATGTACAGATGTACAGTAAAGATGGGCAGATGTAAAGATGTACAGTAGAGGTGTATGGATGTATAGATGTACAGTAGAGGTG
>NC_045452.1:48071734-48098466 GCF_002776525.5 Piliocolobus tephrosceles
TAGAGGTGTATGGATGTATAGATGTACAGTAGAGGTGTATGGATGTACAGACATACAGGAGAGACATGCAGATGTATAGATGTACAGTAGAGACAGATGTTTAGACGTACAATAGAGATGTAGAGATGTATAGACATACAGTAGAGACGTACGGATGTACAGATATACAGTAGGGATGTAGAGATACACAGATGTTCGATAAAGATGTACAGATGTATCTCTGTTGCTTAAGAGGAAGGCTAGGGAAAGAGATTAGAAGTGATCACCTTCACAAGAGAATCAGAATTTAAAAATCATATATTTAATTTTAAACTGAGTGGCCTAAACTTACTTGATCACTCTTAGCATTTCCCTAGGCAGTGTTTCCCAGAACACTATGTAGAAAATGTTTGTATAAATACATACACAACTGAATCTGTGTTACAGTAATACAATTGTGCCAGAATTTTCAGCAGCATATTTTACTTATTTTAAAGGAATTATGGAGGTGTGAACATTCCCTATTATAAAAGTACTATTCTAGAACATTCTGATGTCCTGAAGAATATCAGAATGTTCTAAAGTTCAGATCCAAATTAGTTTTAAGACATTCAATTTAATAAATATTTACTAATTTGACCAAGAAAATAGCTTTTCTCTTTCTTTCTCCAAAGAACTGGATTTTATTTTAGGTGAATTCAAAATTTTAGAGTTAGAGAAAAGCTTAGAGTACAAGCTAAGGTAGACAAATGAAGTGAGTTGTCCAGTGGAAAACTTCTGATTGTTTAATAATAGGAAAAGTTGAAAAAAATAGTATACATGCACAAGGGAATATAATGTAAGTATGGAAAAGAAGGAGAATAATTGATAAGATGACCTGGAAAAGGGTTCTTTATGCATTGGTGAGTAAAAAACAAGCAAGTTGCCAAATAATATGTATATATGATTTTTTTTTTTTTTTGCCAAAAAGAAATTTTTTGCCAAAAAGAAAAAAGAACCCAAACAAACAAACAAGCAAGCAGAAACCCCCCAACCAACCAACCAACAAAAAGCTGTATGTAAAGATACACGTTTTGGGATGTTTCAGCAAGAAAAACATGAAAACATACTTCAAAACGCCGATATCGGTTATCTTGGAAGGGTGGAGTGGGATGGGGAGTGATGTCTTGGGGTTTTCCTTTAAATGTCTCTATTGTTTGCTTGGGGGCACTGACTATTTAATGGTTTTGTAGATAAATGGAAAATTCAACAGTATATTTGTTTGAAAAAGCTCTCAAAAGAGGAGGCCTGAAAGTGTTAGAAATACCTCGTTAGGAAAACAGCTCACTGTTTTTCCTTTCCTTTAAATGAGCTGTGAGTGAGCTTGCCAACTGTAAAGTAAATGGGGATTTCGGAAGGTCTTGAGCATACTTGTTTTGTCCTTAAGTACGAAGTGTTCTTCCCCGAGATGTTGTTTAAATGATCAACCGACCTGTGAAGTAGGAACTTGCAAGCAAAGGTGAACTTCACTTCTGCCTAAATTATTTCCAAAAAAAAAAAATTGCATGAAGTTTTCAGACTGTTAAGATTGGAAATGTCCAGTTACAGGATGTTATAGTAGCTCTATTTGTGCAAAAAATTTACTAAATAGCATTATCATGTTAGTCCCAGTGGAAATTCAAAGATGTGCCCTAAAACACTGTCCATGGTCTCTAGGGTTTTAGCGTGGAGATGAAGAGACAGATTTAAGCGCACATCAAAAATGGAGAATACTGGCCAGGCGCGGTGGCTCTCGCCTGTAATCTCAGCACTTTGGGAGGGCGAGACGGGTGAGGTCAGAAGTTTGAGACCAGCCTGAACAACATGGTGAAACCCTGTCTCTACTAAAAATACAAAAATTAGCTGGGCATGGTGGCAGGTGCCTGTAATCCCAGCTACTCAGGAGGTTGAGGCAGGAGAATCGCTTGAACCCAGGAGGCAGAGGTTGCAGTGAGCCGAGATTGCGCCATTGCACTTCAGGCTGGGCGACAGAGCAAGACTCCGTCTCAAAAAGGAGTATATGATGAGATGATATACAACCTGTTTGTGTAGTGCCCACTTTCAGCAGTGTAGACATCCAAAAATGGAGAAATGAGTGAAGTCTGCAGATTTTGGACAAATGCTGCAATGAATATTTTTGTACAACTAGAAAGTAATAAAATATAAAAAAAAATCCAAGTCTCTGCAAAAAGCTACAATTACTCCCAGGTAAATGATCCACACACACACAAAACAAGACTATAAAAGAATTAGAATTGCTTTTAAAATTGTTCAATGGGTAGCGTCTACCATCTGACGTTCTCCTTGAAATCTTATTGATGTTAATTGGGATTATGAAGGTGGCTAGTGAGGGTGGCTGACTTTTTTTGTATTATTTAAACATTTTCTCAGTGTCTGCTGCTTCTAGGGGCTCTGCTGCTTCTAGTGTAGATTTCCACTTTAGTAAATCTACAAGTGAGCTTGCTGCTCCAAATATTCTTTAAGGAAATGGAATGATTTTCCCTGGCAATGTTTACATCTTCCGTGGCGCTCTCAGGAATGACCTCCTGAGCTCTGTGGGCTTGTCGTCTTTTCTGGGCAGTCTTCCAGCCAGGGCAGGTATTTGAAAAATCATATGCTTAGGCCTTTGGACATTAGTGGTATCCCTGCTGAGGCTGCCTGTGTCTAAACTGCTTCCTGAGTGCTGTGATTACCTAGAACACCATTATTATTGATGGTAGGGACATTCTCATAGTGTCCTCTCCATTTGCAAAGTGCTTTACAATGGCATTCACTTATTATTTATTAGATGTTAATCTCTAATTATAGCATGCCTTTGCCAAGCCTTAGAAAGGTTGTCTGGGTAGGCTTGGCTTCTGGGTGGGATGCCCAGCCCCGCTCCCCATGCTGGGTTGAAAGCATGTGGTCTCATCCTGCATCAGTCCTTCAGTCCAGCATACCAGCCTCTTATGTGTCTGCGACCCGAGGACAGGAGACTGGGGCAAAGCAGGCAGAACTTGCCCTGATCCTGGGTTGGATTCAGCCCTTTGGTATCAGGTCACCAGCTCCTGCTCCTGCTGTGAGGATTAGGTACTTATGACTTTTCTCTGCAGCAAGGACCGTGTCCTTCCCTTTGACCTGACAAATGTATACAGTTGCAATCACTAGGAAATAAATCTACTTAAAACTAAAAATAGTTTGAGTGTTGTTTTATAATACAGTGGAGGTACTTACCACAGTAAATTCTGCGTTGAATAGATAAATGTTTGTCTTTTTAAAAATGGGGGCCATTTAAAAAAATGCAGACAAAAACCACTCTTCTTATTATAGATCTATTGGCATTAGTTTTGAGGATTTATAACCCAGTTGAGCACTTGAGTTAACAAAACATTCTTTGTCCAAAGAAATTTAGAAATGTAGTCTGAGTTTCTTTTTAATTATAAAAGAGAAGTAATTAAGAACCGGATGGCTTTAGATTTTGATAAACTCCGGGGCTGTGAGTGTCTCTCATGAGAGTGGGTTGACTGAACCTGGGGCTTCCAGCCCAAGGCAAAAGTCAGTGTGTTGACATCACATAGCTGTGCTATTGATTAGCTTTCCACATTTGGGTGTTTAGGAGCTGACCAGAAAATACTGCTGCTGTGCGTGTCTGCAGCTATCTCATTGTTGGTTGGGGATCCTTCAGTCCTAAGTCTCTTCTCTGTTCTGTGGAGTTGAAGCTGAAGGTTCCCAACACTCCTCGACATACACTTCATTGTTGGGATAAACATGGGCATTTCCTCCTTTCACTGGGACCTAACCATCTTGCTGTTCTCCACTGTCTTCCTAAACTACCCCAACTGCCACAGCTCAATGGAACTGCAGTGCTCACCTCCTATTGCTGTGGAAGGCATGTCAGGAGCAGATGTTGACCTTAAGTTCCCCCTCACTGGTTTCAATCCTAGAAGCACTAGAAAAGCATGCAGAAGGGAAGTGTTATTTCTCCAGAAGATAAGACTGACCATAGAACATTTACGGTATATAGTACTTAGACTTGTACTTCATCTAGTATTGTTACTTATTTCCTTTTTTGTGTTTAATAGTGATAGCTGTATTTTGCAGTTCCTTGAGAAAGCAGAGGCAAATCCAAAAAGGACGTTAGTTGAGACTCCAAAGACCATCCCTATTTTGGGAAAGCTCAAGATGGGTGGCAGCAGAACCCTGGTTCCCATTAAGGAGGCCTGAGTTTCCAGCTGTTCTGCTCCCACTTCCCTGTAGCAAGGCAATAGACATTTGAATAAGGTAAGCCTTAGGTAGGTGTGTTCCTGCCTTGGATTTTGACTCTGGGGCCATGGGGCAAAGAAGCAGTGGGCATTCTAGAATTCCCTGTCCAGGGTTGGCAGTGGTGCTAGTAGAATGAGGCCACAGTAAGAATCTACATAGAATCTTCTACTAGGATTTTGGCTGTGGTTCTGGCCTCTTTTTATTTTGTCTGCTTTTCTCTGCTTGGGTGACTAGCCTTTGCCTGAATCCTGTCATCTACCCTACATCCTTCTGATAAGTTGCATTTTGCCTTCAGGTAACCAAAGTTGGTTTCCTTTATATGGTATCAAGAACCCTGCACAGCACGCCTGTTCTGGGGCCAGGACACTGACTACAAAGGTTAGTAGAAACTATTTTGCCCAGTACCGCTTTTTAATCATAGAAGAAAGTTTTCTTACAACTTGAGAATGAGACTTTGTGTCAGCTACCGTATATATTCCAAGTCAAGTGTCTGAAGTACTCAAAGCTTTAGCCACTATGTTTCTATTATTCTAATGCTTTATGCTCTTAATGGCTAATTTTGCATTCCATGTAAGTGCTGATGGTAGAAACTTGCTCCAAATTCTTGTTTTGACTGGTTCTGCTAATACCTCTTTTACGTATTCCTGATGTAATTACTTGTGAATTCATGCTGTAATGAGAGAAATTCTGTAGATATTCTCAGCTTTATGAGGGAAAACAATAACTTCTAGTGGAGAGTTATCCAAAGAATGTTTTACTATTACTTAGGAAAAGGATTCTTTGGTTTGTCTTGCTCCCAAATGTTCTCCCGGATTCAACAGTCGAAAGTTGTCTGTGTTGCTTTCCTAGGAATTTGCTTTCTTCTTCATGGATATTTACAAGAGGAGTTATGTTTACTTGGTATTTGGGAACTGTTTTCACAATGCTCATTTCATATAGCAGATTCTCATTACATGAATGAATATCATCTTGGTCCATGTGACAAAATCTTTGGAATGGTCTGTAGGGGCAGATACACTGTCAGGGCAGATCAGCTATCTTTCATTTGTGTATATAGAATTCCTTATGTATGGCATAGTGATGTGTGCATGCAAATGCTTATGTAAGTTAATATGACCACATTAAAATATATTAAATACCCAGAATTATGTCAATAATTAACACACAGTTGCAATATGTAACAAGAAGCAAATTCTGAATACATAGAACATTTACTCAGCAAGTATTTACAATGGCATCTTACTAGGTGCGAGGCAGTTTGAGGACAGCTAAAGCTAGCATGCTTTCCACTCCAGGGATTATCGATTTAATTGGATATAAACTTCACTGGAAGTTTATACTCTAATAGCTTTTATGGGATTTTAGTCAACCCACAGATATAAGCTCCTTGTTGGCTTACATGTTCCTGGCAAAACTTTGGAAGTAGACATTTGGAAGCAATAAAACAAGTATCTTTTAAAGGTTTTAGGTTCCTAGTACAAAAGTCTCTGATATCTCTGAACTGAAACTCTAAGGCTGACTTCTAAGCTATTTTCATAGTGACCCTAAATAGGATAACGTAAAGTTTTGAAATCTGAGGCCTGAAAGGGAACAAAAATAGGAAGTCAGGGCATCTTGGACCTGGAATGAAGCCCAGATCATTTGGCTTTACCAGGAACTCAGAAACTTTTTAGATCATTTGTATGTGAGAAACCCCTGACTGGACTGCCATGGTCTTTTTTTTTTTTTTCTTTCTACTTCCCCTCCCACCTCATTTTACTCTTCTAGAGTCCCAAAAGATACCTGTTCTGGGCCTCAGTGGGTTTGGGTTTAAAAAATTTTTAGGCCAGGTGTGGTGGCTCATGCCTGTAATCCCAGCACTTTGGGAGGCCGAGGTGGGTGTATCACGAGGTCAACAGTTGGAGACCAGCCTGATCAACATGATGAAACCCTGTCTGTACTAAAAATACAAAAATTAGCCAGGTGTGGTGGTAAGCGCCTGTAATCCCAGCTACTCAGGAAGCTGAGGCAGGAGAATCGCTTGAACCCAGGAGGTGGAGGTTGCAGTGAGCCAAGACTGCACCACTGCACTCCAGCCCGGGCAACAGAGCGAGACTCCATTAAAAAAATTTTTTTTTGGTTTTAGTAGAAGGCAGAAATACCAGTGCTACTTGGGAGACACCCACTATTGTTCTAGGGAGTGAACTGGACCCAGACTACCTCTTCCTACTGATGTCACCTCCTTTTCCTTCTTCATGATTGTGGAGCAGTTTTTTGTAAAGGGCCACAGAGTAAATATTCTAGGCCTTGTGTGCTGTATGCACACTCAGTTGCAATTACTCTACTCTACCATTGTAGCGTGAAAGTAGCCAGGGTGACACAAACAAATAAGCAGGGCTGGGTTCCAATAAAACTGTATTTATAGAAGCTCAATTTTAAATTTCATGTAATTGTCATAGGTTATAAAATATTTCTCTTTTGATCTTTTCCAGCCTTTTAAAAATTATTCTTAGCTCACGAGTGGTACGAAAACAGGTGGTGGCCTGGCTTACACGAGGGTCTGTTAGTTTGTCTATCCCTCCTGTGGAGAATCATTATGGAATGTTTTTTATCTGTACCCTGAGGAATCCTAGTTAGAACTGATGTCCCAAGAAAATCAATGCAAAAGAAACATAATCGGCCAGGCACGGTGGCTCACACCTGTAATCCTAGCACTTTGGGAGGCCAAGGCGGGTGGATTACCTGAGGTTGGGAGTTCAAGACCAGCCTCGCCAACATGGTGAAAGCCTGTCTCTACTAAGAGTACAAAAAATTAGCTGGGTGCAGTGGTGCATGCCTGTAATCCCAACTACTCTGGAGGCTGAGGCAGGAGAATCACTTGAACCTGGGAGGCAGAGGTTGTGGTGAGCTGAGATCACACTACTACACAACAGCCTGGGCTACAGAGCGAGACTTTGTCTAAAAAAAAAAAAAAAGAAAAGAAAGAAAGAAACATAATCATGTCAACACTAATTAGAATCCCAGAATTTTAGGAATTACTTTTCTCACATGACTACATTTAGAGATGCTCAGGTGGTGGCCTAGAGGGACATGACTGCCTCTTGTGACCTGGTTCCTCCTGACTCATAATTGTTAGCTTCTCTGTCCCATGCTCATGCAGATACCCAGGGCCCTGGACTATATTCCATATTTGTTTATTCATTAAAACAATTCTTTTCTTTATTTTCCTTTCTCCTCTCAGTTGGGATTCTCCTGGGGTGGTGATCTGCCATCATTTGTGGAGAGATAGATGCCTGCTTGCCTAGTGGCCTTGAACCTCAACAAGGCTTCCCAGGGAGAATTTTGGATGAAGACCTTTATAAAGGGCTGAGGTAGCTACTCAAACTCTTGAGTCACTGCTGTGTCATCTTTTATAGGTTGCCATCGCTAGTACAAGACGAATATGAGGGTGTGTGAATGTATGTGTAGTTTATAAGAACAAAATCGGTGATACATTTGCCTATAGCTTTATGAAGGGTGGATCAAAAGGAGTGAAGCCCATAGACTGAAAATAAAAATGAAATTCAGATTCATCATGGCCCAGCTTCTAGCCACACATCAAAGATGTTTGGTCTGTTGGCTTGGCTTAAGAACACACTTAAGTTATTGTATAATTTATTTCCCAGAGTGAACATTTTAAGCATTGAGGGACTCGAGACACCGTGAAAACTAGTTTTCTTTTGGATATTCATCTGAAGGTAAATAATTCAAAGGTAAATTTAAATGTGTGAGATAAATAGTCTACCTCTCCCAAATACTCTTTCCTATCTCATTTTTGGTTGATAATTCCAAGACAATGCCTCAGCGACTCCCATATTCCAAAGTGCAAGACTGGGGACTCCAAAGTCCCCGGAACTTGCAAAGGAGGTGGCCAAAATCCTGTTTTGTGGCCCTTAGCTGACCTCCTACACAAGGCCATGAAAGAGGTCGGGGAGTCTGAGAGAAGAACCTGGAGTTTGGAGAGAGGATTGGTTTGGGAAAACTTGGGCTTTGCGTTTCATTTTTCACCCAAGCTCCAGACCTCTCTTGCCCACTCCTCACCCCCAACCTAAAAATGATTTTCTTTTCTCAAGGTAAGAGAGGTGGCTTTAAGGGGCTTATTTGCACAGCTGGAGCTGTGAACCCTGCAGTGAATAACATATGCCTACAGAAACAGTCTTCACAGGTGAGAGGCTGGCTGGACCAGCTGTGGCAGCTGAGGACAGGGCTGGGTTTGGGTCCGGTGTCTTCCGTCTGATGGTGGGTCAGACGTTTCTGTCACCTGGGGGCCAGATGAAGGCCACATGTCAAGGCAGCAGCTTGGGGTTGTTTTAGATCCTGCCAGCAGGGCTTCCAGGAGGAGCAAGAAAATATCAACAGAGTGGGGTTGGAGGTTTGCCACTAGATGCCAGGACTGAAGAAGGAATTCTAAGCTATAAGCAAAATACATTTATATTCATCAAGGGAACTACAGGTGAGGGACCCCCAGCTTGGAGATGTTGTCCAAAGAAGACGGAAAGCATCCTACAGCAGCATTGTCACTAAACACCAGCAAGAACCAAAGCTAGATCACAGAGATGCCCCTCAAGTGAGTTCTTTCCTGTCTCCTTACCTCTTCTCTCCTCTTTGGCTCTGGTCCTAGAGGAGTTAGAAGCCACAGCTGGGAGGGTGAGGTATTCAGGGCAGAGGCCCTTCCTCCTCTCACTTTGAAATAAAGTTTGGAGTTTGACTGTTACACAGGATGTTATATTTAATTACTGAAATGAAACTACCCTTAGGAGTGTAAATGAATAGAGGGCACTTAGTAGCCATAGAATGAAGGGATGTCCTATGGGGTTTCATACAAGAGTTTACCAAGAGCAAGACAAGATTTCATCCACAGGCAGAGAGAATCAGCAACAGAAAATGGCCTTGACTAGCAGGGGGGGACAATAATAAAGTTGGTTTTGATTGTTCCTTGCCAATATCACCTATTTAATATCTGGGTTACACCTATAATTTGCAACAGCAAATTACAGGTATATAAAATCTCAGTTTCCTATAGTTTTCTTGTCAGTGTTATAGGATTAGACTCCCACAGGAAAAGAAACTTTAAACCAGAATCCTCTGTAAATTTTTCACACATATTTTTTGCTTGTTTGTTTATTCTTTGGTGATTTTAATTTTGAGTTCCAAACTGAACAAATTCAGCCTACCAAAAGAAAACCACAGGCTAACTTTATTTACAGAAATAAATTCAAAAATTCAAAGGAAAATATTTGCCAATGAAACCTAGTGATGATCAAAAGGAACAGCACATCAGGACTGAATAGTTATTTCAGAAATGAAAGCATGTTTCTATACTATGAAACCTATTAGCATTTTTCAGTTTGTTAAAGAAAAAGAGAAAAATTACATGATTATCTTGCCAGGTACAGAAAAAGCAATTTATAAAAATTCAACAGATATTCCTGGTAAAAACTAGGAAGAAATGGCCTCTTAAACTTAGATAAAAGGTATCTGCCAAAAGAGCAAACATCTTATGTAACAGTGAAACACTGGGAGCATATTAATTAAAATCAAGAGCTCTATTATTACTCCTGATTGTACTGCAGATACCAGCCAATGAAAAATGATGAGAGAAATAGTGTACACACATTGAAATGGAAGTGATAAAACCACAATCATCTCTAGTTGGTATGATTTTCTACCTAGAAAAGCAAAGGCAAACTAAAAAGCTTTTAGAACTAATATGATAATTCATTGAATTGCCCGAATGTAAGACCAAACATTGAGATCACAAATTTACTGCTATCTAAGAGTAGCTCATAAAAATAGATGTTATTCATAATAATAAAAACATCAAAATGCCTAGGAATAAGTGCAGAACCTCAGAAACACTGAAATGCCTAAGGATAAACCTCAGAGCCTAAGAAGCTTTCAAGGAAAATTAGAACACTATTGAAAAACATAAAAGAAGTGATGAATAATACACAGTATTTCTGGATGGGAAGACAGAACTGTAAACTGGTAATTTCTTCCTAATTTATAAATTCAGTGTAATTCCAATAACATTTTTTTTTTTTAGATTTTTCTTCAAGTAAAAACATGCTTTGGGCCAGGCATGGTGGCTCATGCCTGTAATCTCGGAACTTTGGGAGGCCGAGGCAGGTGGATCACGAGGTCAGGAGATTGAGACCATCCTGGCTAACACGGTGAGACCCCGTCTCTACTAAAAATACAAAAAATTAGCTGGGCGTAGTGGCGGGCGCCTGTAGTCCCAGCTACTCGGAAGGCTGAGCTTGCAGTGAGCCAAGATCCCACCACTGCACTCCAGCCTGGGCGACAGAGTGAGACTCCGTCTCACACACACAAAAAAAAAAAAAAAAAAAAAAAAGGAAAGAAAGAAAAGAGAGGGAACTTTCTACAGCAGTGTGGTTTTGGCATGGAAATAGAAAACTAAATAAATGGGATAGAATTGAGAATCCACAGAATAATGTGTCTTTTGTAATTAAGCATTTATGAATGGACATTTCATTTATGAATGGACATTTCATAAATGATGCATGGACAATAACGTTTGAAAAAATTATTCTATATCTTATGCCATATAAAAAAATAAATTCCATATGGTTTAAAGACATAAAAATACCCTATAAATATAAGAAGAACATGCAGGACATTTTAATAACCTTCAAGTGGCGAAGATTTTCCTAATTAAGACACAGAACACAGATACTATAAAGAGATACAGTTTAAAATTTTAAACTTGCCCAAAAGTAAAGTTAAAACATAGGTAACATGAGAAAAACAATATAAATAATAAACAAAAGATTAATTTCTATAATATAAGGCATCCTCTAGTCAATAAAACAAATTACCCAATAGAAAAATGGACAGTGATAAGGAAAAATCTATTCACAGTCCATGTGAATGTGAAAAATTAGTAAGCTAATTTAACCAAAAAATGCAAATTAAAATAACAAAAAATGAGCATTTTCATCCATTGGGCTAGCAAAAATAATATTTATGGTAGAGATGGTGTGGAAAAGTGAACATTTGTTACACGTTATTGATGGGAATGTAAAGTAGCAAATAATGCTTGAAGGGGTTTGGCAATTTCCACCTGATTTTAAAATACTGATTTCCTTTAACCTAGGTTTTCTATCACACAGAACATTTACATATATGCACAAAGAAAAACATATAAAATTATTTATTTATCAGATTAAATAAATTGGAAATAACTTATATGTCCATCATTAGAAATTGGTATGAATGAAACCAATAAAAAGAATCCAATAAAAAAATGAAATAAAAAGAATCAAGTAGATCTGTAGGTACTGAAAGGAAAGGAACTCCAAGATGTAACATGAAGTAAAAAAGTTACAAGTTTCAGAGTTTCAGAGTAATATGTGTAGTATAAATTAATGTTTGTAAGTGTAAAAAGATATCTACATCTGTATCTGTAGCTATAAATCTGTATTTATTCCCATGAATGCATAAAGAAAGTTCTAGAAGGATACTCTGATTGCCTAAGGGAGTGGTCTTGTTTTAAGAGGATGAAATGGGTAATTTTGTCTCTTATATCTAATCCTTTAAAATTTGAATTTTAAAAAGAGCATGATTTTTGTATTACTGGTGTAATTTTAAATGTTGTTACTCTACTTGCCCTTGTATGCATTGGACAAGAAAAGTCCTGGGCTTTCAATAACTCCCACTCTTCCTGCAAGGGAAGTGGTGTTTTTAGCAGCCCTAATGGGTTTGCGTATGCCTGGGGCTCACCTCCCTAGGGGCTCACATTCAACCGCTGGTCCTGCTAAACAGAGCTGCAAACACAGCTGGATGAATCTGAATCACAAGCTCATAGTAAAGTAGAGAATTAGAAAGTGATGTAATGATTTAGAATTTAGAACTATTGTATAGAATACAGAGTTGCGGAGAATTAGAAATAAATGGTTTGATCCAATGTTAGAAACTATTATCGATGGAAAGACCCAATAACTACAAGAATTGTGAATAAAGCAAAAATCTTAAAAACTCAGAGTTACATAGAAATGCAGAGCCATCTCTTTGGATATTTCCATTTCACAGACGAAGAAAGGGAGCTGATGGACTTTTGGTGACTTTCCACAGGGCTTCTGGATCCTAGTGTTCACTTAACTGTAATATCCCCAGAGCTGCTGTTGTTGCATGAACTTATAAGGGAAACCATATTATTAGGAAAAGTAATTCTATTAAAATAATAAAAAAGGAAAATGCTTAAGCAAGAAAAAAATTACAGACATGAAGAGAACTTTCTATTTTATTCTTCTTCAACTTGGCTTCACCAAAGTATAAGAAAAGATTTCATTGATGAGGAAAATTGAAGACACTAGTAGGAAGGCCATGACAATGAAAAAAATTCTAAATATGAATATTTCCATAATAAAGTGCCATAAAATAACTGTGGGAGAAGACTAAGTATGAGATTATGGCTATTGAGAAAAGAAAGAACTGATTCTACCCAGAAAAAATGAGAAGAATCCCAGAGACAAATGAGAAAGTGGGTAGGGTAGGTAAACTTATTTCATAGCTAATCTTTGATTTTTCGGGTTCAAAATTTGACTTTAAAAAATATGCAATGCATTAAAAAATGAAAGAAAAGAAAGTGGTAAAGCTGGCCGTGCAGGGGATTGAAATGAAGCCCTATACATTTTCAGCTGCTGTACAAAAGTTTCATAATAAAACTGAGCATCTATGCTGTGAAAGAGGAGTATTTTTGGTTATTATGAATAATCAAATCTCATAGTATATATACAGTTTAGTGCATACTTTTAATGGACTTCATCACCATACCTTTCCTAGAATGTTTCAGAAGGAACAATCCTAAGTACTTGAGTTTTATCTTGTGATTTTCCTGAATCTGAATTTTTCCTTTCAGGATCCATCTGCACCTCCCTTCATTCACTGGAAAGTGAATGTTTCTAAAGTATAGAAACATTCTAAAGTTTGCAGTGCTCACACCAATCACCAATAAAATATGAGTTGGCCACTTTTCATGTAAGGTCTGGATAGTACATGTTTTAAGCTTTGTGAGCCATGAGGTCTCACAACTGCTCAGTCTGCCTCGTAGCACAACAGCAGCCTCAGACACCATGTAAACGAATAAGCTGGTTGGATTCCAGTTATCTTTTATTTAGGGAAACTTACATTTCATATAATTTTCAGATATCATGCAATATTCTTCTTTTCGTTTTTTCTTCTCAATCATTTAAAAATGTAAAAGCCACTCTTAGATAGCTGGTCGTACAAAAAGATAGTGGGCTGGATTTGGTCCACTAGCAGCAGTTTGCTAAGCCCTGACCTAAAATCTTAGAAAGAAGGCAGGGACTACAGGCGCCTGCCACCTCGCCCGGCTAGTTTTTTGTATTTTTAGTAGAGATGGGGTTTCACCGTGTTAGCCAGGATGGTCTCGATCTCCTGACCTCGTGATCCGCCCGCCTCGGCCTCCCAAAGTGCTGGGATTACAGGCTTGAGCCAGCCACTTGGTAAGGCTGAGGCAGGAGAATGGCATAAACCCGGGAGGCAGAGCTTGCAGTGAGCGGAGATCCAGCCACTGTACTCCAGCCTGGGAAAAAACAAGTGTGTGTTTATCATGAAACTGCTTTAATATTTTTTTCTTTGAAGGATCAGGAGGGAGATTGTTTGCATTGCTATAATGATAGCAGTAATAATGGTCAATATTGTATCTCTATAGCACTTTCTTTGTGCATGCTACTTTTCAAAGTACCTTTACCTTGAGTGACTCCCTTAATTCTCACAGTAAACCAATGAGATAAGAACCATTATTACCATGCCCATTTTGCAGATAAGGAAACTGAAGCACAGAAACTTTAAATAATGTGCCCCAAATTCTTAGTGTTAGTAAAAATAGTAAGGCTGAGATGAGAACTCAGGCAGTCTAGTTCCAGGGTGTGCACACTCAACTTTAATGCTAGTTTCCAACTTAATTTAGTTACACACCCTATGAAGCCTGCTGTGTGTCTTTCTGTTTGAATATTTTTCACAAGGTCTAGATAATTTAGTAGGCTGTTTTCATTGAGAAATCTGTCTGTGAAACAGTATTGGAAGTGAGAGGGATGGGAAAATGCTAAGTAACTTTTTTTTTCAAGTGGATACATATTTTTAAAAAATTCTTGAATAAGATAATTTTAGCAGGCAAATTGAAAATCACAGGAAGTCTTCTAAAACATTTCAAAAATGAAAATTAAAGAAGTTTTATTTGCTTGATTAATTGACACTGGAGTTAGGAAAGACTTTAGGACTTTGTGTATTATTTGAGTTAAAAATGAAAAATGCTATTGAAGTGGGGTTCATTGGGGGATGGTGTCACTATGTTGTCCTTGGAGAACCCAGCAGGCCCCCCAAGCAGCAGAGTGTTTCACTTTTTTTTTTTTTTTTTTTTGAGATGGAGTCTCGCTCTGCCGCCCAGGCTGGAGTGCAGTGGTGCAATCTGGGCTCACTGCAAGCTCCGCTTCCCGGGTTCACTCCATTCTCCTGCCTCAGCCTCCCGAGTAGCTGGGACTACAGGTGCCCGCCACCACGCCCGGCTAATTTTTTGTATTTTTAGTAGAGACGGGGTTTCACCGTGTTAGCCAGGATGGTCTCGATCTCCTGACCTCGTGATCCACCTGCCTCGGCCTCCCAAAGTGCCAGGATTACAGGCGTGAGCCGCTGCGCCCAGGCGTGTTTCACTTTCAATTTAACTTGGAAGTCACTAAGTAATCAAACAAAGACTACAGGCCAAAAGGAGAAAATTGGTTATCAAAGCTTTCAAGTCTATGAAGAATTTCTCAAATAAATCACCAATTGTTTTAAGTTTTTGAAACAAGCTGTGTCTTATGTGTATGAGTGTGTACTTGGTGGGGGGGGGGTAACTTATTGATTTATGTGAGGAAGACAAGATATACTCTCTAAAAGCTGGTTGGTTCTACTAAATTCTTCTGTACCTCTTTTGAGTTGATTAATATATGGCAAACATTCATTCCTTCTCCAGCATCTAATTACTTCACTAAAAATGATGATAATATTACCAAACTCACAGGCTGGTTGGAAAGATTAAATGAGATAATGTATGTGCATTGGAAATTGTGAAAGGATAATACGTATATTAATCTCTTTTAATAAAGCCAGTGGAAAAGACAAATATAGCTGTACCTCTCTGTTTAAATGTAAAAGAACTCTATTACTGTCTGCATCAGCAAATTCAGATAAGACGTTCACTATTTATATTTTCAGCAAGAGCTGGAAAGCAACTAATAGCGTAACTGCTATCAAAGATGGTTTCAGAGATCTGTGAAAGTGGATATATTCGTTTTAATTTACACTGAGGCATGCCGTGTCAGCATCACCTCAGAAATGTCTTAGGGGATAGATTTTATTAAAATATTTGTTTTATATTCTTTCTAATGAGAAGCATTTTCCCAGCTTTGATCTAAACTTTTATTTTTTAAGATAAAAACTCATGTGTTCAAGTGACAAATGTGTGTGGTGATATCTCTAGGAGGAGAGGCATGCTATTTGATAAAAACCTCAACACTTTTGGTAGTTCTTAGCTAGGTTTAACATTAAAAAATAGACTGAAATTTTATCCTTCAGCTGTGTGTCCTTTAAAACTGCCAATATTATTATTTTCAAGGTTAACTCTTATTTTTACTAGACGACTCTGTTATTCTCTAAAATTAAATTATTGGCTTTCTTTAAAATTACTTTATTTTTAACCGGGTAAATTGTCCTTATTTGCAGTTTCAAGATGGATGGAGTAGGCTGGGCGCAGTGGCTCAGCCTGTAATCTTAGCACTTTGGGGGGCCGAGGCAGGTGGATTGCCTGAGCTCAAGAGTTGGAGACCAGCCTGGATAACACGGTGAAACCCTGTCTCTACTAAAATACAAAAAATTGGCCAGGCATGGTGGCGTGAGCCTATAATCCCAGCTACTCTGGAGGCTGAGACAGGAGAATCACTTGAACCTGGGAAGTGGAGGTTGCAGTAAGCTAGGATCGCATCATTGCACTCCAGCCTGGGTGACAGAGTGAGACTCCATCTCAAAAAAAAAAAAAAAAAAAGAAAGAAAAAAGAAAAAAAAAAGACAAATGGGGTAGACATGTGTCTTAGTCTGCTTTCTGTTATTATTACTGAATACCTGAGACTGAATAATTTATAAAGAAATAGTTTTAGCTCTCAGCTTTCAGCTCGGAGGAGGCGAAGGTGCAACTTTCTTTGGTCGTCCCTCCGGGTTCATCCGACACCAGCTGCCTCCACCATGCCGCGGAAGTTCGACCCCAACGAGATCAAAGTCGTATACCTGAGGTGCACCGGAGGCGAGGTCGGTGCCACTTCTATGCTGGCCCCCAAGATCGACCCCCTGGGTCTGTCTCCAAAAAAAGGTCGGTAATGACATTCCCAAGGCAACGGGTGACTGGAAGGGCCTGAGGAGTACAGTGAAACTGACCATTCAGAACAGACAGGCCCAGATTGAGGTGGTGCCTTCTGCCTCTGCCCTAATCATCAAAGGCCTCAAGGAACCACCAAGAGACAGAAAGAAACAGAAAAACATTAAACACAGTGGGAATATCACTTTTGATGAGATCGTCAACATTGCTCGACAGATGTGGCACCGATCCTTAGTCAGAGAACTCTCTGGAACCATTAAAGAGATCCTGGGGACTGCCCAGTCTGTGGGCTGCAACCTTGATGGCCGCCACCCTCATGACATCATAGATGACATCAACAGTGGTGCTGTGGAATGCCCAGCCAGTTAAGCACAAAGGAAAATATTTCAATAGAGGATCATACGACAAAAAAAAAAAAAAAAAAAAAAAAAAAAAAAATTATTTCGTACAGTTCTGGAGGCTGGGAAGTCCAAAGGCTAGGGTCCACAAATGGTGAGGACTTTCTTGCTGTTGGGGACTCTCTGCAGAATCCTGAGGTGGTGCTGGGAATTAACGGCAAAGAGGCGCGTGAGTGATGGCCAAACTGGTTTTTATAATAGACCCACTTTTATGATAGCAAACCTTCTCCTTTGATAATAATCCATTAATCAATTAATCCATTAATCCATAAGTGTATTCATCCATTCATGAAGGCAAAGCCCTCATGACCCTGTCCCCTTTTAAAGGGCCCATCTCTTAAGTCTGTTACATTGAGGATTAAGTTTCAACTTGAGTGTTGGAGGGGACAAACATTCAAACCACAGCACCATAAGTTTTGGGCTGTGTGTTATTTGAAAGTAAAGCTCTTTGGCGGCAAGGTCATGCTGAGTGATTTCTGTTAGATATAAACACACACACAGCAAAAGAGAAATGCCATCGAGGAGCGTCTTTGCTGCAAACCCTCAAATGGGGTTGTTCTTGCTTGCTTTGGAGACAAAATATGAACATTTATCAGTTATTCCAAAGATGATCAAACAGTCACTGCAAATGGATATGGAAGAATCACATAGAATTTCATGTATAACTTTTGAGAACAAACTAAGTGGTCCTTGGAGTAACCTGGTACAAGGATGATTTGAGTAAGAAACAGCTCCTGAACACAGGTAAAATCTCATTTTAATGAATTTGAGGGAGTTGGAAATAGCTTTGTTACATTCCAATTATATGTAATTGGAAATGTACGTGTGTTCAATATATACAGAGCACAGAGGTGGTGCTATTTACTTGATTTAGTTTATCTAAACAAAGCAGGCATTTCATTTCTAGGTCCTAGTTTTGCGATTTCTTAAAAAACAGCACGTCTTTTATCATCTTCCTTTTATTCTGTATCATGTTGAGGTACTTGCCTTGGAGATATTCCATCCCTGACCCCTAATTCTGGTAATTTCCTCTCTCTCATTCCTTTCCAACCTTCTTTACTCTTCTGAGATGCTAATATAACAATACTGTAACAGTAGAAAGCAAAATTCTGAACCATAGCGGTGTTTTCATTAAGCAGTTTGGCTGCTATGTGGACAGGGACTTGTGAGCACATCTGTTCTACAGGATTTTTCATTTAATATAATTTTCTGAAACCACATTGGCAAAGCACCATTATTATAAGCCATCCCCATGGACATGGAAATAATTTTGCTAAACAGAACTCTAAGTTAAAATGCTATTTATAATTAGGAGATTATACTTGCATTTATTAGCCGTCTCCTCCCCAGCTATATGAAGATCAGCTCTGAGCTAGTGTTATTTAGATGTGGATTTTGGGCTTTGTCCTCACCTAGTTATGGGGCTGGGCCTCATGGAGTCTGTTCCTTCTGAGTTATTTGACACATAATGGCAAGGCTGTTGGCCTTGGGTAGGAAGACAACTTGTGGAAGAACAAGCATTATTTCTGGCCCTACTGAAATTATATCTGTTAATCTCATTTAATAAGATTATGATCAACTGAGATTGCAAAAGGCAAGAGCATGAATGATATCAGCTCAATATTTTTTCCATCAGTTTATTTATTTTTATTTATTTTTGAGATGGAGTCTCACTCTGTCGCCCAGGCTGGAGTGCAGTGGCATCATCTCAGCTCACTGCAGCCTCCGCCTCCCATGTTCCAGAGATTCTCCTGCCTCAGCCTCCCAAGTAGCTGGGATTACAGGTGCCCACCACCATGCCTGACTGTTTTTTTTGTATTTTTAGTAGAGATGAGATTTCACCATGTTGGCCAGGCTGATCTTGAAGTCCTAGCTTGAAGTCCTGCCTCGGCCTCCCCAAGTTTGGGGTTACAGGCATGAGCCACTGTGCCCAGCCTCAAGTAGTTTATTTGATTGGAGGGGTTAGTGTTATTAATTCCTTGAATCATATGTCTTGTTTCTCTTCCAAACTCTTATAAAGTGTATCTTAGACTGAGGGCATGGCAAAACTGTGTCTCTGACCCTTGCTTTCAGGTGGGTGACATGAAATGCAGACTGTAGTAGTTTATGTCTGCCTGTAACTAGATTAAGGAAGTTTTCTCAGGAGAAGAAACCTGGCTGTAGGTGAGCAGTCCCTGAAGTCTTTAGGATGGATTTGAGGCATGTTCTCATTTTGGGGCAATTCTGTCTCCCCCTGTCCTCCAGGAGACATTTGGCAATGTCTGGAGACAATTCTGGTTGCTAGAACTTGGGGGTGGTGGTATACCCTGTGAGTCAAGGCCAGGGATGCTGCTAAACACCCTACAACACACAGGACAGCCCTCCACAACAAAGAATAATTTGACCCAAAATATAAGTAGAGCTGAGGTTGAGAAACTGTGAGATTTAGCTAAGAAGCTTGTTTGAACCCTAATAGTCTGAAGGCTGAATAATTATGACAATCCACTCTATGGACTTTAATGCAGCTATTCAAGAGAGATACCTAGATCTATATTTGTGGAGCTTATGATGATGTATTAAGTGACTAAAAGCAACTTTCCAAGTGATGATAATAATAATAAACAAATATTATTATTTATTATTTATTGCCAACCTTCATTGAGAACCTACTATTGGTCAGGCATTGCACTAGTGCTGTAGTTGTATCATCCAATGTCATTCTTCCAACCGTGTGAAGTAGGCATTATTACATTATTACCAGTCCTGTTTTATAAATGAGGACACGGGGAAAGTTAGATAAAGTTGCCTAAAATCACGTAGCTGGTAAGGTCTCATAATTTCTTTCTTTTTTTTTTTTCTGAGACAGAGTCTTGCTCTGTTGCCCAAACTGCAGTGCAGTGATGCGATCTAGGCTCACTATAACCTCCACCTCCTGGGTTCAAGCAAATTTTCTGCCTCAGCCACTGAGTTGCTGTGATTACAGGCGCACGCCACCACATCTGGCTAATTTTTGTATTTTTAGTAGAGATGGGGTTTCACCATGTTGGCCAGGCTGGTCTTGAATTCCTGACCTCGTGATCTGCCCGCATCAGCCTCCCAAAGTGCTGGGATTACATGTGTGAGCCACCGCACCTGACCAAGTCTCAGAGTTTCTATACTTTGTCACTGTCTCATGCACATGCATACAAACCATGATGTAATACTGGAGATTTTGTAAAAAGCAATCATTTCCCCCCCGCCCTTCTCTGACATCAGTTCCACTGCCTGGAGAAAACTCCTTTGAATATTTTTTTGTTTTTGGTTGTTCCATGTCTTCACAACTCAAAAAATTACTTCATTAAAAAAATCAAGTCCTATCTATTGATTTCCCACTATGATAAAGGTTTGACTTACACTACTACGATACTCTCTGATCACTCCTTCCCCTCCTTTTTTTCCCCTCACTCTGTCACCTAGGCTGGAGTGCAGTGGCGTGATCTGGGCTCACTGCAAGCTCCACCTCCCAGGTTCACGCCATTCTCCTGCCTCAGCCTCCCGAGTAGCTGGGACTACAGGTGCCTGCCACCATGCCCGGCTAATTTTTTTGTATTTTTTTAGTAGAGATGGGGTTTCACCATATTCGCCAGGATGGTCTCGATCTCCTGACCTCGTGATCCGCCCGCCTTGGCCTCCCAAAGTGCTGGGATTACAGGCGTGAGCCACCGTGCCTGGCCCATCCCCTCCTTTGGTTGTTTTTTGTATTTTCTAAAATTACTGTTGATCATTATTGTAACTTTAAATAATAAAGCAGTAAGCCGTTTTTCCATTCTATACATTTTCATCACAATTTTCCTTTTCATACACTCTCTATCTTAATACCCCTGACTTTCTTCCTCCTTGTTCCCTCCTCTCCTCTCACTGCTGCCAGAATCTTTAACATTGATGTGGTTCTGCCAATATCAGCAAGTCTTCTGAGGCTGTCAGTGAGTTGATGTGGACAGTTGAAACCCGCTAGCTATTGTTTACATAGCTGTGGTGATGGGTTATTCTTGGATCATGTAGGGGCCTAGGATTACATTTCCTTTACTCCAGACCCAGTGTCTCCAGCCTTTAGCTCAGGAGGACAATGAGGGTATAAGCGCCAGTGGATTCTGTTTTTCTGAATCAAGACCATTAGCAAATCCCCTGTTTTCCAGCCCATTTCTTACTCCTGTTCACTCTGTGCCTAACATATCTCCTGGATTCTAAAGAAGCCTTCTCCAGCCACCTCTCTAGTTGCTACATGGACCTAATGGTTTTGAAAATTCTGTCAGAATATGCAACTCTACTGAATTTTATTTCTTTTTGTGAATATTTTGTTTTATGTGTTGACATTTTATTACTTATTTTAATGGATAACAAAGAGCGTATAAGACAGTCTAGACAGTAGCCTCCCAGAAGGGAGTTTGGATGTGTTTTTTCCCTTTGATTTACGAGCCCAGCGTGGTCCCTTAGCACTTTGGAGAGTCAGTTCCTGAGGGTCCCTTTGACCTTTGAAGACAGCCTCTGAGGAGAGCTGGCACCACACTTCTAAGACTGCTGCTCTTGGCAACCATTAAATTCAAAGAATATTCCCTTAAGATAGCAACAACGCTCTTCAGAACATTCCCAGGTCAAGGAACATTTGGCTGTACATGAGAGGCCTGTGAAGCAGAAGCTTTGAGCCCACTGGGCTTCAATGTAATATTGAACCAGTCTCGAGTTAACCCATGTCATAGGCTGAGAAGTGCAGGAAGTCACAGCAAAAGGAGACTCCTTGGTCATCCTATCGTAAGTTGAACTCTCAAATAGACAAAGGGTCTGAAAAATTCTGTAAGGCTCTGGGGAAGGAGGCTTGAGCACTCATCTGCCCTGAAGAGGATGGCTGTAGTGGTGGCAGAGGGTTTAGACGGGCTGAGGAGAGGTTTCTGTCCCTGCTCCTTCACCCCCACGTCTCAGTAATCCCCTGTAATGATGCATGGGTTCTGTAAGATGCCTTGCAGACATGTTTCCAGCTCCCTGCCTATTTTTGAGAGTTAAACTTGTGAAAGGATGACCTGAGGGGTATCCTCTTAGTGTGGTTTCCTCCACTTCTCAGTCCTTGCCATGGGTTAGAGACTGGTTCAGTGTCAGACTGATACACAGTGAACTTCTGTACACAATTCTCCTGACATCAGCCACCCTTGAATAAACTTGAGAGCATGAATTTGTTTTGCATCCTGAAAAAATTATGAAAAGTTTTCTAGTATATAGGAGTGATTTCCTCCTTACTGTGGGGAAACTGACTATGGCTCTTTCAAAACAGATCTTTAGAATAAAATGGTGGTTTGCCTGATTTATTTATCTTGATAACAAATAGAAAACAGTCCACTCCGCTTCCTGCCCCGCCACAAAAAGAGAAACAAAAAAATCAAACAAAAATCAAACACAATACGATGGGCGCGGTGGCTCACGCCTGTAATCCCAGCACTTTTGGAGGCCAGGGTGGGTGGATCACGAGGTTAGGAGTTTGAGACCAGCCTGGCCAACATGGTGAAACCCCGTTTCTACTAAAAATACAAAAATTAGCTGGGCATGGTGGCACACACATGTAATCCCAGCTACTCGGGAAGCTGAGGCGGGGAATTGCTTGAACTGAGAGGTGAAGGTTGCAGTGAGCTGACATTATGCCACTGCACTGTGGCCTGGGCAACAGAGTGAGATTCTGTCTCAGGAAAAAAATAGAAAAAAATCAAACAAAACAAAACAGAGAAACTTGAAAATAGAAACTTGTGTGACGTGCTTTGACCGTGCAGAGTTTGTGTCTTTTGTGAAGGGGTCTGTGAGTCCTAGGGCAGTGGGGGAGGAGCTCTTTCTGACCTCCGGGAGGAGAGCCAGCTGCCATCTTGCGGGAGCTGGGAACCTTCCAGAAAAACTGACAAAGATGCAGCTAAGGACAGTTTTGTTACACTGAACAATCTGACTCTGTGCTGAGTTATTGCTTAAAATGTGCACCTGGAACATCCTCCCATCCATGGAATTTTCCAGAGTGATATTCATGTACCAATCTCATTTTACTTTCGTATTCTCATGTTCTCTTTTCTGAAGTTGTGACCATTTCAGGGGTGTTTTGAAACACCCTCTCCAGTCACTAAAAATCCTCTAGTGATAGGAGGAGGGGGTAAAAATGCAAAAAACTCCTACCTTTGTAATCTTAGATTTTAACACCATCTGATTTAAAGACCCTTGACTTTTAAAAGCCATTTTTCCCGTGTTTAGGGTTTAAAGTCTTTTTCTTAGGCTCCTGGGAAAGGAATTTCGATAGCAGAGCAGAGCAAAGAGATACGCTAATCTCAGTGAACACTTGAAGGACAACTTATGGGCTTTCACTGAAATTTACTCCTTCTGATTCTACTTCTTGGTAAGATGTGGCGTGTCCCAAAGCAATAATTTCCTGACATGGCTGCACGCTGGAGTTACATGTGACATTTACAAAAAAAAAAAAAAAAAAAAAAAAAAAAAAACCACACACACACACACACACATATCAGAGATGCACACCTACCGAATCAGAATCTCCAGCATGTGGGCCCAGGAATCTCCATACATTACAAACTCTCCAAATGATTCTGATGTAGGCCACCTGTGCTGGTTATTGCAGATCTTAATATAAGGATCCCTGCTGACAATTTCTTTATAAGCCTTCCCATATCTGGATACAATTTGATGAGCTTTTGAATGTTATTTACTTTAATCACTGGGACTGGCTACATAATTTTCAGGGCCCAGTGCAAAATGACAATGCAGACTCTTTGTTCAAAATGTTATTAAGAATTTTGGCCAGGCGCGGTGGCTCACGCCTGTAATCCCAGCACTTTGGGAGGCTGAGGCGGGTGGATCATGAGGTCAGGAGTTTGAGACCACCCTGACCAACATGATGAAACCCTGTCTCTACTAAAAGTACAAAAATTAGCCGGGCACAGTGGTGGGCGCCTGTAATCCCAGCTACTCAGGAGGCTGAGGCAGAAGAATCACTTGAACCTGGGAGGCGGAAGTTGCCATGAGCCAAGATCGTGCCACTGCACTCCAGCCTAGGCAACAGAGCAAGACTCCATCTCAAAAAAAAAAAAAAAAAAAAGAGCTTCAAGATGGAGACAACAAAGCATTAAACCAAGTCCAGGGCCTGATGTTTCTGCACAGGCTGCATGCCTGTCTATAAAACCAGCCCTGCTAATCATCTATTAACTGATAATAAGAGACACAAAGTTTAGGATAAACAACATTCCCAAAGCTCAATTAGTAGGGAATCTGGAAGGTGAAGATTACATATCTATGGGCTATTTCTTGGAAGATAGGTCCCTGAGTAACAGAGGAAAGTATTTGGCCAAACCAGGCTGCCATGTAGAGCTAGGTAGGTCTGTTCTGCAAAGCTCTGGAGGACATCAGGCTATGTGATGTCACCCTCCTGTGTGTGCAGTGCACAACCTGCACAACTGCGTGTAGCACAGCTAGGTAAAGATAAATGCTGCTTGGAAACCTGGAAGACATGGCTGGAAAAAAATGCATGCATATCTCTGGTCAAGATTCAGATGAAATGATTATTTAAGTAACTAGTCCTGCCGGGCATAGTGACATGCACCAATAGTACAAGCTACTTGAGAGTGTGAGGTAGGAGGATCATTTGAGCCCAGGAACTGGAGTTTAGCCTTCACAATGTAGCAAGGCTCCATCTCTAAACAAAATCAAAACAAAACAACCACAAACCAAAAACTGAACAACAAAGCCTTATTTATTTACCTCTATGGTAGATAATTAACTAAGACTTTGTGTAAAATGACTAATTCCCCTTCTAACTTGCTGTTTTAAGTCTGACCAGATGTTTAACAGAAGCCAAAAATTATAGGAGTAGAGAGATTAAGATGGAGACAAGAGCTCCAATTTTCAAAGTAACTTTTTGAAATCCTAAGAATGCTCAGCACTGTGCTTGAGGTCTTTTGGAAAAGGTTTTTTCACTAATAATACCAATTAACATTTGCATGATAGTTTCAGAAGTTTTTTCTAATACAGCAACTCATTGAGATTTATCTGGATACAGTTTTATCTTTATCTCCTTTTGATGGATGAATAATTGAGGCTCAGAGGGGTTAAGTGATGCCTTGAGGGGCTCTGTGCAAGCAGTTAGTAGAGTTGGGACAGGACCTGGGACCATCTGATGCCAGATTCCACTACTTTTCTTTTTAGAGATTCTAGGTTTCTCCTCACCAGGGGCACAGTTATCACACCCATCTTCAAATATCGGATCAATCATAAGAAACTGGACAGGATCTGAGGATAAAAATCTCTTGCATGAAAAGAGTTTAGATTCTGCTCAGAATAAAGATCTGAATTCTTGACAACTATTTTCTTTTATAATTATAATCCTCCTGGAAAAATCTCAGATTATATACAAATGTAGTTTACTCAATGTTGTCACCAGTTTGAGCTGCTATAACGAAATACCATAGACTCATGTGGCTTAAACCAACAGACTCTCTTTCTCCTAGTTCTGGGGGCTGGAAAGTCCAAGATCAAGGTGCTGACAGTTTTGGTGTCTGGGGAGGCCTCTCTTTCTGGCTTGCAGATGGCCACCTTCTTGCCATGTGCTTGCATGACCTTTCCTCAGTGTATATACTGTCTTCCTCTTCTTATAAGGGGACTAATCTCATCATGAGAGCCCTATCTTCATGACCTCATCTAAGCCTAATTGTCTTCCAAAGATCCCACCTCCAGACGCCATCACATTTGAGGTTAGGACTTCACATATAAATGTTGGGAGGACACAAATATTCAGCTCATAACACTAAATTTAGAAAAAAGTGATTCCTTTAATTCAAAAATTGTCTCACCTATATCATTTTTGCTTACATTTATGGAGTGATAATTCTCTGCCAGATATATTTCTTAAATGTACACAATTCATCACTGTCCATGACAATGCTATGAAGTCATTATTATCATCCCCATTTTACTGGTGAGGGCATTGAGGCATAGTGATTAGGTGACTTGCTAAAAATTACACATCCAGTATGGGGTTGAGCCAGGATTGGTACTCAGGCTACAGACTCTAGAGTTTGCTCTTAAACTCTGCCTGCTAGTCAAATCTTCCTTTCCTTTTCTTTTCCTTCTTTCCTTCTTTCTTTCCTTCCTTCCTTCCTTCCTTCCTTCCTTCCTTCCTTCCTTCCTTCCTCCCTCCCTCCCTCCCTCCCTTCCTTCCTTCCTTCCTTCCTGAAAAAACAAAGGACTTTGTTGCCCAGGCTGGATGGCAGCATGACCTTGGCTCACTACTGCAACCTCCATCTTCCTAGCTCAAGTGACTCTTCCACCTCAGCCTCCCAGGTAACTGAAACTACAGGCCTGCGCCACCATGCCTGGCTAATTTTTTTTTTTTTTTTTTTGTAGAGATGGGGTTTTGCCATGTTGCCCAGGCTGGTCTCAAACTTCTAGGCTGAAATGATCTGTCTGCTTCAGCCTCCCAAAGTGCTGGGATTACAGGTGTGAGCCACTGTGCCCAACCAGATGATTATTTCTTCACATCAATTTGCCAACTTGTTTTTCAACAAAGCAACCTGGTCTTTCTTTCTTTCTTTTTTTCTTTTGAGACGGAGTCTCGCTGTGTCGCCCAGGCTGGAGTGCAGTGGCCGGATCTCAGCTCACTGCAAGCTCCGCCTCCCGGGTTCACGCCATTCTCCTGC
>NC_045452.1:48098476-48186886 GCF_002776525.5 Piliocolobus tephrosceles
TGACCTCGTGATCCGCCCGTCTCTACTAAAAAATACAAAAAACTAGCCGGGCGAGGTGGCGGGCGCCTGTAGTCCCAGCTACTCGGGAGGCTGAGGCAGGAGAATGGCATAAACCCGGGAGGCGGAGCTTGCAGTGAGCTGAGATCCGGCCACTGCACTCCAGCCCGGGCGACAGAGCGAGACTCCGTCTCAAAAAAAAAAAAAAAAAGACATGATGGAATTGAAACCCAAGGACTCGGGTTGGGAGTGGTGGTGGATAATGCAATATATAAAAAAAGAGATTTAAAGAAGAATCAAGTAAAATTTCCACGTCCAACACTAAAGAAATGCATTCTCATTACAAAGAAAGCTCAATGAACTTTAGAATTAGTTTTACCAATTAAAAAAGAATATTGGTATTTTATTGGGAATTGTGTTGTAATTTATAAATTAAATTATGGAATAATAAGCAATAAGAACCACTAGGAAAAATAGTCTGAAAATCACAAGCAAAACAAGGACACAGTACTACTGGATTGATGTTAAAATATCATAAAGGTGTAGTTGTTATTGGCACTTGACTAGAAAGTCCAGAAATAGATCTAAGCCTATATGATTATTTAGTAAATGATACAGATCAAATTTCAGAAGGGAAAAAATGAAGGCATTTAGAAACAAATAACTGTGTGTTTGGATTCATAACTCACACCTTATCTCAGGATGAATTCTGGATTGATCTAAAAGCTAAATGGTAAAAGAAAACAGCATTAAATCTTATTTGCTGTAACAGAGAGGACATACAATTTGTTTAAAAAGAAAATACTAAGTTATTTTCCTGTTAAAATAAAAATCTTGGAGTGAATAGTTTAGAGTGGTGATTAGCTCTGCTTCCCATGGTCTGTCAAAGACACAATTTCCTTCCCTCTTACTGTATCACATTTGCTAGGAAAATGTCCCCTGTGGCAGGAGTGAAGCTAGTTTGCAGGCACATTGTGTTCCTGCTCTGAGGAAGTCATCCCTAGAAGTTAAATATATTTGCTTATATTTTGCTGATAGTTACTTAACCATGTGGTTTCACACAGATGCAAGGGATTCTGGGAATTAAGGTCTTGAGCTGCGACATCATTTGCTCAACTTCAATTCTTTATGGTAAAAGCGCAAAACAGATTTTGGTGGACATCCAGCAGTCTCTGCCACCCTTGTTCTTTGACATTTTAATAATTTCACAACATAGAAGGCCCTGTTAGATACGTTACAAAATTCGTGGGCAATAAAAAGTATTAATTAAATTTAACAACATAAAAATACAAAACTTATTGCCTGGCAAAATCTTTATGAGCAAAGTCAAACAACATGATAATCTTGGAAACTTGGAATACCTACAACTCATTTGTCAGATAATGGACGAATTCCACAATTGTGATGTTTATGTATACAAAACATATATACACACACACACATATATATATATTTATTCACAGTTTCTGTCTCATAACTCCCATAGCTCTTGTATTTTCTCCCCAAAGCAGGTCATAGAAAAATATATAAATATACTCTAATCTTTTTTCTCTGAATTGCCCTTAAATAAATTCTCTGACCTACGTGGTCTGATTTTAGGTCATAAAACCCTCTTCTTAGAAGGGGTCCTGCCCCACACTCTGGAGGAAGAAAAGCTGCACAGAGAGGCCAAGAGGAATCTGAGCAGGCATGCCCTGCTGGGTTTCCCTACTCAGTGTATTAGTATTAGATCATACTCTTTTGGTCCAGCCACATTTCTACTTGGTTGTCAATCATGCCTAGCCCGTGAAGTCTCCATAAAAGACCCAGGAGGACAGGATTCAAAGAGCTTCCTGATAGCTGAACATGCGGAATTTTCTTGGGGGTGCCATGCCCTTTCCCCTGTACCTCACTGTATACATCTTTTTATTTGTATTATTTGTAATATTTTTAATGATAGACTGGTAAATGTAAGTAAATGTTTCTCTGAGTTCTGTGAGCCACTCTAGCAAATTAATTGGACTCAAGGAGAAGGTAGTGGGATCCCAGATTTATAGGCAGCCAGTCAGAAGTGCAGGTAAAAACAATCTGGGGCTTGCAATTGGCATCTCAAGGTGGGGCAGGCTCGGGGACCCAGCCCTTGACCTGTGGCGTCTGCTGCTATCTCCAGGTAGATAGCATCTGAATTGAGTTGGATTGGAGGACACCCAGCTTGTGGCCCACGGCAAATTCATTGCTTGCTTGCTGGTGAGGTGGTGCTCCTACACTCTGGGTCACAGAAATTGTCTATGTTGGTTGTTGTGGTGTGAGAGCAAAGGAAAGACAGTTTTTGCTTTTCCACTCAGGCCTACATATAAAGAAACCTAAAATCAAAATTAAAATGTTATGCTTATATTTTCTTCTAAGAGTGTTATAGTTTTAGTTCTTACAGTTAGGTCTTTGGTCCATTTTGAGTTAATCTCTGTATATGGTGTGAGGTAGGAATTTGACTTTACTCTTTTTTGCATGTAGATACTCATTTGTTACAGCATCAGTGTTAAGGCTAATGTTTCTCTAATTGAATTTTTTAAATATCTTTGTCAAAAATCAATTGACTATAAATGTAAGAATTTATTCCTGCACTCTCATTTTATCAAATTAATCTGTATGTCTATCCTTAAGTAGGTACTACGCAATCTTGATCATAGTAGATTTGTGGTAAGTTTTGAAATTAAGATGTGTGTGTGTTGCAGCTCTTCTTTTTTTTTTTTCTTTTCAAGATTACTTTGGCTATTCTGGGTACCATGCATTTATGTATGAATTTTAGAATCAACATGTCAGTTTTGCAAAAAAGGCAGCCGAGAGCTTCATAGGCAATTGTATAGAATCAAAAAAGGAAGTATTGTCATCTTAATAATAAGTTTTTAGATCCACGAACAGTCTTTCCATTTATTTAGGTCTTCTTTAATTTTTTTCAGCAATATTTTACATTTTCAGTGTATAAGTCTTACACTTATTTGGTTAATTTTTTTCCTAAGTATTTTCTTATTGTCAATTCTATTATAAAGATTTTTTAAAAATTCATTCTTAAATTGTTCATTTAGTATATAAAAATATAATTGATTTTTGTACATTTATCTTCTACCCTGCAACCTTGCTGCAGTCATTTACTAGCTTTAATAGTTTTTTGGGATTCCTCAGGATTTTCTACGTAGAAGATAATGTAATCTGCACGTAAAGACGGTTTTACTTCTTCCTCTTCAATCTGAATGACTTTTATTTATTTTTCTTGCCTAATTGCCCTACTAGAACTTCCAGTACAATACTGGATAGAATGGTGACAGCAGATATTCTTGTCTTAGTTCTGATCTTTGGTTGGGGGGACTATTAGTCTTTACCTATTGAGTATGATGTCAGTTGTGAATTTTTTTGTAGATAGCTTTTATCAGGTGAGAGATTAGCTTCTATTCCTTATTTGTTGAATATTTTTATCATCAATGTTGTTAGATTTTGTAAAATGCTTTTTCTACATCACCGAGGTACATTACCCTGATGTGATCTTTATATATTGTATACATGTATCAAAATATCACATGTATCCCCAAAATATGTACAATTATTATGTATCAACAAAAAAGTGAAAACATATTGTAGGATGTTTGATTGCATGGGTATTTATAATTAATGGTTACTTCATTGTTGGATGATTAAGCTCTTTCACCTTTTTTGTCCTTTTATGAATGCTGCTGTGACAAGTATCTTTACTCACACTATTATTAAGCACATAAATTATTTGGTATTATAGAAAATCTGGTGCCTTCTGGGTCACTGAAGATTATTGGGTTATTTGGCATTACATAAAATGAATTATGTTTTTGATTCTCATAATCTCTCTTGTTTTAATTTTTTATCTTCTCCCTTGATGTCCAATTGTCCATTGTTCATTCAAATTTTACCTCTTCAATTCCATTTTTTAAATGTTTCTAATCAGCTGTGTAGTGGGAAACTCAGCAACTGATTGTTTTATACTTGCTTATGAAGAAAAAGTAGGTACAGAGTAAGTGCCTTGTGGAAAAAATATTCAAGTTTTATTAAATACAATTATTGGCTCAGCTCAGACAATATTTTAAACTAAGCCCCAGGTTTTTTGTTTTTTGTTTTTTTGGCTGAAGTTCTTGTTACTCCACTAAACTAAAAAATAAATCTAACAATAATAAGAAATGGTTTCAGATGAGGTATGCTGCAGCTGACAAAACAGACCAACTGAGGTTTGTGAGTGAGGGTAAATACCTTATTTTCATGATGGGTGAAGTGGTATGAGTTCAGGAGAGTTTAGGAAGAAGGGAGGTGTTAGAATTTATGGATTTGAGGAAATGAAAGGATCTGCTCCGTTGCACTCTGGCACAGCTCACTCCCTAGACACATAAACGGCCACCCAGCTGAACATGTGGTTGAATCGCCATTTCATCGAGGACTCGACATGTGTTCCCTGACACATAGGCTTCTAGCTGATCTATTTGGAATGTAATGTGTTATCAGCCATGACTGCTAATGTGATCAACTGAGTACTGACACTCAGGAGCTATCTTCCACTGCCTAGGTGATTATCCCAGCAGTTCATGAGGGAAAGTACAAATGTACAAATCATTATACATGACTTTGAACTTGCTTACAAAAACTCCAGAGGGGGTATTTTTGAAGTAGATGTAGCTGAATGTAGAGCACAGACTTGCCAAAGTAATTTTGAGAATAGGATGCCAGGGGATTCTCAAATGGCTAATGGTACACAGTACACAGTGAGCGTTCTGTGAGAAACCAGGACCCATCTTTTAAATAAGAGGAATGGAAAGTAGGTTGGGAGTGGCTGAGAGTTCAAATGGAGACTGTCTTTTTCCTCAATAGGCCCTGTGTTTGCCAACTACTGTTTTTTTTTTCCTTAGATCTCCCCAAGTTCATTGGGTGGAAATGATACATGACATGTGATAGAATTATTAAATGAAAATGATATGATAAAATGTTATGTGATATGAGATGATAAATGGGAATAGCTTACTACATGTCAAATATACATGCACAGACACACACATGTGTGCACGCACATACACACACACAAAAGCTAGGAGATTTGAGCTTTAGTTCTAGCCACTGTAATCAGTAGCTCCTTGATCTCAAGGTGTTTAACTTTTCTGTGCTTCATCTATGAGGTGAGTTGGGATGGATAATCTATAGCAGTTCAGTTCTGATAGATTAGAAGTTGTGTGTAGGTGAAGTTGCTATAACAAAAAGATGTTATTGGACTTGCTTTAAAAATTATGAAAATGCCAGCCTGGGCAATATAATGAGACCCTATCTCTATAAAAAGTAAAATAACTAAAAAATTAGCTGGTCATGGTGGCACACACCTGTAGTCCAGCTACTTTGGAGGCTGAGGTGGGAGGATTGCTTGAGCTGAGAGGGCAAGCCTATAGTGAGTCATGACTGTACCACTGCACTCCAGCCTGGACAACAGATCAAGACTCTGTTTAAAAGAAAAAAAAAAAAACAACCAAAAATTATAAAAAAGTTTTGATTTCTTTAGGATACGATTTGACAAAATTTCACAGTAGACCACTCACTAGGGTGACAGATTGCCAGTTCAACAAAATCCAATGAACAGATATTATATTCATGCTTTTCTTTCTTGCTCTTACATAATCATATTCACGGATTGTTATCTTAGCATACACAAATGTACAATCCATATTTGCAATAAATTCCTGTTCACCATTTACATTATCCAGAATTCTTCCATTCATATTACTTTTAAAATATCTGCTTTTGTACTTCAAGAAGTCTTCTTTGAAGCAATGGGATTCATGTTCATTAATTGGGAGAAAAATGTGACCCAATGGTAACAATAAAAATGAAAATTTATCCTAAAATAAAACATAAGAATAGAAGCACCATAGCTGAGATAAACCATGCCCTGTTAACTAAATCTGATCTGAGGCAAAGTGACCAGCCTAGTACTTGCAGTGTATACAGAATCTTCAAGAAAGTAAGAAAGACCAACTAAGAAATTAATGAGAAACTTGAGGAAATCATAACTAAATTTACATTTCAAATTTGTAAAACATATTTGAATGAAATGGCCTCACTGCCTTTTTTTTCCTCCTACATCTCCCTTCTATCCACCAGCAGGCTGCTTGATGAACTCGGTCTTCACTCAATACCTTCAGAGAAATAAGAAACCACAGGAAGATGCTGCTAAGGTCAACGATCAGTTTCCTCAGCACTAACCCCTTCAACTAGAGGGTCCCAAATCTGGCTGTATGTCAGAACCTCTTGGGAGGTTTTAAAACAATGAATTCCCGGGCCTTCCCTCTCCCTACTTAGTTTGAATCTTGGGATGGTTGAGTCTAGAAATCTGTATTTTCCTAGCAGCTGGAGAGCTAGCCTCCAGCCTGCATGTCTGCATGTCTACCTTTGGAAGACACCAGCCTAAAACTTTCTACAAAGACAAGCATATACATCATTTTCAAAATCTGTAGAAACGATATTACAGATTCCTCTGATGCATTTGGTGGCATTATTTCAATCTTAAAAACTCCTATGCTTTGGAGGTTCTCTTTCAGATCTAACCCAAGCCTTTCCTATTCAGATTAAATTCATTTTGTTTTAGGGATTGAAAAACAACTGATGCTATTCAGGCATCATTTGCATTTTGGAGCCTGGCAAGCATAATTATTTCTTTTGTCCATGTACTTAGTTCAATTCCTTTTTTGTCCGCCATCTTTTTTTTTTTTTTTTTTTTTTGAGAGAGGGTCTTGCTCTGTTGCCCAGGCTAGAGTGCAGTGGCACAGTAATGGCTCAACACAGTCTTGACCTCCTAGGCTCAAGTGATCCTCTTACCTCAGCCTCCTGGGTTGCTAGGACCACAGGTGCATGCCACCACACCTGGCCAATTTGAAAAAAATTTTATAGAGATGGGGTCTCATCATGTTGCCCAGGCTACATCATCTCTTTTTTCCTAACTTTTAAATTCTTTTATAGCATTCTTCTCCAGCCAGATAGAAAATGAGAGGAGTAGAACAAACCAAAGACAAGGATTCACAAAACCTTCCATGTGCGAGTTACTAACTGACTGATTGGAGGCCCCCATTTGTTCACTTATTCATTCTTTCTTCTAAGAAAAGATTTATTAGTTAGCTAATGCTGAAAGACAACAACCATGGAAATCTCAATGGTAAAAATGCTTATTTGGTTTACATATTTATGTTGACTGACTGAAGCCAGCTGGCCTCAATCAGCTCTGCTGATCTCAGTGGGGTTTGCTAACATGTCTGTGGGTTTGTCCAGGATTGGCTATGCACACGGGGTCCCTCTAGGGTGGTTGTGTAATATGCATCTCTTGTCTTCCTGCAGTATCTGGTGTGCTGACCTGGACATATTCTTCCCCTTGACATGGCGGAAGGACAAGAGATCAAGTGGAAATGTACGAGACCTTTAAAGGCTTGGAATTAGCAGCACCTCACTTCTATCTTGACCAAAGAAGGTCACATGGCCCCCCACCAAAGCCAAGGGTGGGGAAATAGAGTAGAATAAAGGAAGGGGTGAATATTTCTGAAAATAACCTAATTTACCACAAGTGTCTAATATATTTGGGGCTCATCTTTTTATATTTTGAACCCCTATTTTTATCTTTTGTAAAATTGAGATGATAACATCTCATTTGGAATTACATAGTTTTGTTCTAAGCCTTGAAAGTGATGATGTTAAAGAACTTAGTCAGCTTTTTTCGTGAGTCTTTGGGGTGTCCAGCCCTGATTTCCACCAGAGACTGCTGGAGAGCGTGGAGAGAGGCTGGAAGTCAGTTTACGGGAGTGTGTGAGCATGCCCTGACCCCTGAAGAGAGAAAACAGAGGAAAATGAGGTACAGTAGGTACGTTACTCACATAGAGAAGTGAAGACGCTGTAATCCATGTTTCTCCATCTTCTTCCTTAAGAAAAATAACTAGAGTAATGGATCAATAGGTGTTAATTGTACCCTACTAGGTATGAAGCTTTGAAGTAGTCACCCTCGGTTCAAGAAAGTTGCTCATCTCTTTGAAGACATAAGACTGTGTGAGATCAGGCTGTAGAATGTAAGCAGAGTGGGTATTCTGAGAAGGGCAAAATGAGAAAACGAGTGTGGGCTACGTGGTTTTGGAGGGCTTCATGAATGATGTAGGATTTAAGCCAAGCCTTAAAAGTTGGGTGTGATTCGGAAGTGGTCAAAGAAAGGGAAGGCCATTGTTGTTAACAAAATGAGAGTAAAATCCAGAAGAAGTAATGATTACTAAGGCACTTCAGGAGGCTGGTTGTGCTGACAAGTATAGATTCATTCATTCACTTATTTATTCAGGACGAGTGTTTTTCATGTCTCCTACGTGCCAGACTTACTGCTAGGGCTGCTAGAGGCTGACTTAATGGTTGGCAGGACTCCTGATCTCATGGAACTTACAGTGAGTCATCAGTCAGAAAGTCATTAAACAAACACACACCCATCCACACTACACACCCCTCCCCACCACGCACCCTTATATGCACTTTACTTGCACCTTGAAATTATGTATACATGCACATACATATGTAAATATGTACACAGATATAAATGTGTATATGTGTATATATGTATTTATGTGCATACATGTGTATATATACATTTATGTGTGTATATATACACATATATAGAATTGGTATAATGGTAAATATATATATTGTGTATATATACACAAACACATATATAATGGTAAATTGTGTGTGTGTATACATATACACATATATATTATATATTTATACATACATATATATATTATACACACACACACACACACACACACACACAATTTTGAGGTACCAGGGGAGCATGTGATCGGAACAATTGACCTAGTCAGGGAGGTCATACAGGTGTTCTCTAAGAAATTGCCACTGGAACTGAGGACTTAGGGATAAGCAAGCCTCACTTAAGCAAAAAGGTTTGGTGGGTTGGATGGGGAGAAAGTCTTTTGGGTAGAAGGTGGTATTTATAAGTGGCCTAGCAATGTGATTGAAATGGAGAGTTGAGGGGGAGTCACAAGTATGAGACCAGGTGGGTGAGTAAAGGAGAACTGGCAGAGGTGGGTGCTCTAAAGCCTTTGGTGTGAATCCTCACAAGGTGAATTTTCCAGACTGTGTGCTTAGATGCCTGGAGGTGCCACAATGAACCTACAGGGCTGCCCTGAGATATTGTAAATGTTTGAGGGAAACAGCAACATCTCTTGAACACCCCATGAGCTACCACTATTAAGTTATTTGGACCCAATTAATACATGGGTAGTAGTTTTTTTTTTTTTTTTTTCTTGAGAGTGCCATGAAAAATGACCAAAACACAAAATTGCTGTGACAGAGAAAGTTAGGGATCCTTCGTCCCAAGGATGATATGAAGTCATAGTCATTTCTTAAAGAGGTACATATTCAAAAGATGACTCCAGCAACAATGTGGGCAGGTGATTAGTGGGAGATGGTAGGCAGAGTAGATGTGGCAGTACAATAGACCATGAGAATGAGGAAGGATGGGGTTGGCCTGGCAGGTCCTGAATACCAGGTAGAGGATAACCACAATGCTGCCTCCTACAGTTCAGCAGAAGCTCTGGTCATTACTAGACTTGTGCAGGGCAAGCACCTCTACCACTCAGCCTAACGCCTTTATGTTTTGTTTTAATGAGAAAGACTTTCATGGACGTTTTTTTCTCCCAGATATAATTTGAAGTTAGGTCTAATTTATCTGCGATATGAATGCAGGAATTACTGATTAAGCAAGTTTCTTTACTTAATGCACTGTTTTTTTTTTTTCTTTTCTTTTGCCCATGGAAGGGAACATGACACAAGGGATTTGGAACCAGACAATCTGTATTGAAATCCCTGCTCTACTACTTACAAACTCTATCACACTGAGATGTTATTCTCTTCTCCTGGCCTCAGTTTCTTCATCATGCACCTCACATTTAAACATTGGCGAAGTTTAAATGACAGACACCGGGGGGCTGAGAGCAGACTCACATTGTTGGGGTTTCATGGACATTAGCTGTCATCATTCTTATCATGCTTAGCTCCTTAAATTACCAGGTGGATATCATACCATATAAAACCTTGTTCATAAGTGAGAAGAGGTGTATGTAACAAGGTAGGGATAGTATGTTACGAGTTTAGATACCTATAGGCTGGGATGCCTTCACTCTGGGTCAGGTCTTGGATGGACTGATTCTTCCACGGGTCTGTTGTGCCCACGTGCTGCACTGTGGCAGAGATGAAATCAAGACCCCAGGTTCGCCAGGTGCGATGGCTCACTTCTGTAATCCCAGCACTTTGGGAGGCCGAGGCAGGTGGATCGTTTGAGGTCAAGAGTTCAAGACCAAACTGACCAACATGGTGAAACCCCATTTCTACTAAAAATACAAAAAAATTACCCAGGCATGGTGGTGCATGCCTATAGCCTCAGCTACTTGGGAGGCTGAGGCAGGAGAATTGCTTGAACTCTGAAGGTGGAGGTTGCAGTGAGCTGAGATTGTGCCACCGCACTCCAGCCTGGGTGACAGAGGGAGACTCTGTCTCAAATAAAAAAAGAAAAAGAAAAAAAAATGACTCCAGGTTCATTGCAGTGTGGGTTGCAGGTCTGGGAATTTTTATTTGGGTGGTCAGTTTGCTCAGCTTTGTAAGTACGATTCCATGAAAAATAATGTTTGTTGTTGGTTATTTGGGACACATGTAGTTTCGCTCTGCTTTTGATCTGTGAGATGACGAAGGATGCTGTATGTTGTTTGTGTGGCTAAATTAAATAATCATGACGAATGGAAAAAATCAGCCACCTCACATTTCCTGTAAACGTGATTGGGGATTGGTTAATTTTAATTGTACTTGAGCCTCTTAATCTTCATTAGTTCTCTCCCCTGTCCTCTTCAAATAAGGTAACAAACAAACAAACAAACCAACAAACAGAATTTCTGAAAGGAAAGGAATAGTAAATACATTTTAAGAAGAAATCCTGACCAGATGTGGTGGCTAACGCCTGTAATCCCAGCATTTTGGGAGGCCAAGGTAGGTGGATCACTTGAGGTCAGGAGTTTGAGAGCAGCCTGGCCAACATGGTGAAACCCCATCTCTACTAAAAATACAAAAATAAGCTGGACATGGTGGTGGGTGCCTGTAATCGCAGCTACCCGGGAGGCTGAGGCAGGAAGATTGCCTGAACCCAGGAGGCAGGGGTTGCAGTGAGCTGAAATCATGCCACTGCACTCCAGCCTGGGCGACAGAGTGAGACTCTGTCTCAAACAAACAAACAAAAAAAAGAAATCCTTACAGTCGTTCTTAATATTTAGACACAAAAGGGGTGTGAGATAAGGCAGTGTCTCAATATATTCCAGTTACAAGTGGTAAGCTGAAGACTTACTACATTGTTTATTCCTTGTTCCTGTACTTGTGACCATGATTAAATAGTTCAAGAGTCAGCAAATGCCAAGGGCGATACTTTGTTAGGGTTGGCCTGCTGAGAAAGTGCTACAGGGCTTCTCTTTACATCACTGCATCTCTTTTTAGCATTTGCTACTTGCTTTGCCGCTGTATACTTTTCCTGTGGAAACAAACAAACAACAAACAAACCCAGACCCTTAGAATGATAAATAGGATTATGTAATCATTGATATCTCCGAAAGAGAAACGATTTGAAAAATGCCAAAGAAACAAATGGGCTTGGACAGTGTTGTAATCACTACGGACTAAAGAGAATCATGTTTTTAGAATAATGGTTCTTAACCCTGGGCACACATATTAGAGCCATCTAGGAGCTCTTGCTAGTCCTGGGACCATGTCCCAGGGCAATGAAATCAGATTCTCCGATGTTCAGGTGTGGGGATGAGCAAGAGGAGGAACCAGGACATCAGTGTTATGTTAAAAGCTTCCTGGGTCATTTGAGTGTAACTAGCATTGAGCGCCCCTGCTATACAGAATCTTTATGGAAGTAATGAATACATGGTAATAGAGCAGTGAGCATCCTGAGGTCTGCAAAATATAGGAGCCCTCATTAGACATCCTGAAGTGTAAAATCCTTGTTTGGTTGATCATTAGCTGAATAACTTTGGAAAATTGCCCAACATCTGTTAGCCTCAATTTCCTCATCCATAAAATTATAATAATTGGCATCATAATGCCAGCTGCCAAAAGTCTTCTTGGGAATTTCACAAGTAACCAGGAAAGTCTCTGTTCTCACCCTCATTCTCACTACAAAGCAGGACTCTTATTTTCAGTGTCTTGTTGCAACACTCAAAAGCAAATCTAAAGACACACAGCATTAACAAGAAAAAAAGATTTTGCTGACAATGTCATGGGTTAAGAAGACATGCTTTCATTGCACCTCATGCATCAAAACTCAATACTAACTCCCACTGACCTTTCTCTGGCTCACAGACGCCCTACTTGCTTGGGCATCTCTCCTTCAGGAGATTCCAGTTTTTTCCAAAGTCGCCCAGATATCTGCTTCCCGCTCTTCTCCCCACACTTCATGTACACAGCTTTGTGGTTTGTGAACCTAGAAAAGAATAAAGTAGGAGTACAGGCTGAGAAAGTGAAATGCCTGGACAGTCTCTTCTTCTCTTCTTTAGGGACGGGGGAAAGAGTGGTGGGGGGGACACATGTGTTCCCTCCAGGGCATGGTTTCTCAACAGTGGCACTGTTGATATTTTGGGCAGATAATGCTTTGTTTTGTGGGGGCTTTCCTGTGTATTTGTATTAGTTTTCTATTGCTACATAGCAAATTACCTCAAACTTAATGACTTAAATTCACATACATCCATTATCTCTCAGTTTCCGTGGGTCAGAAGTCCAATTGCTGCCTAGCTGGGTGCCCTGCTCAGGGTGTTACAAGGCTGAAATCGAGGTGTTGCTTGGGCAATTCTCATCTGAGGTTTGGGGTTCTCTTTCAAGCTCACTCAGATTATTGACATAATTCAGTTCCTTATGGTTGTAAAATGGGGGTCTCTAATTTCTTGCTGACTTACTGGATAAGAGTTACTCTCAGCTATTGGAGGCTACCTGCAGTTCCTGCTATGAGACCCCTGAATTAAAAATTCCCAAGGCCCCTGCATAGGCTGTTTGCTTCTGCAAGCCTGGAGCTTGTCTATTGCTGCTTCTTGTCTCTTTTAGGTTCACCTGATTAGGTGAGGTCCATGCAGGATAGTCTCATTTTGCTTACCTCAAAGTCGACTGATTAGGGATCTTAATTGCATCTGCCAAGTTCCATTTGCCATAGGAAGTAACATAAACATGAGAGCAATATCTCATCATTTTCGTAGGTCCTGCCCATATTCAGGAAGAGGGGGTTATGCAAGGCATGGCTACCGGGGATGGAATCTTGGATGCTGCCCGCCACAGTCTACTAAGGTGTTTAATATCATCCCTGGCCTCTGCTCATTAGATGCCAGTAGCAACCTCCCCCCAAGTTATGACAACCCAAAGTGCCCCCCAAAGACATTGCCAAGTGTCTCCTGGGAAACAGCATCATCCTAGGTTGGGAACTTCAGGTCTTTGGCCTTTAGATAAGCAAAGGACTTTAAAAACTCTAAAATGAGATTATTTCAAAGGTTTCTTCTTTACCAACATGGGATAGAGTAGCAAAGTGAATTTTATGCTTTGGATCAAGATTAAGATTGAGTTTGGCTTTCCTGAATCATTCATGGCATGAACAGGACTCAAAATTTCTTGGATGTCTTCACTGGGGACTTGGAACCATTCAACTTGTTGGGGTGGGGTGATGTAATGCTACAAGCAAGGCCAGACACTGTGTAGAGGGCGTGGCACTGACAAGGGATTCCAGATCCAGGACTCCAAGCGATTGCGAAGACCAGAGATCTCAGGGTAGTCAGGCAGACAGAAAGTTCCACAAGGCACTGGACAAAGCAAGAGGAACAAAAGTTTTTGCTACACCAACCACCAAATCCAGTCATCAATGCCATCAGTAGGAGCATGACCAGGTAGACAGGGGACATTGGCCCAGAGATCACTGGAGCCAGAAGATAATATGGATCTGGGATGCTTCCATCTCATTGCCAAAAAGTTGCATGGGTCACCCACTTCTAGGAGAGGAATGCTGAGAGAGACTAAGCACTGCAACTAAAGAGGCTGAGAAGGCCAAACAACATTGAATCAGCTTTAGTAAGAATTTGACTTTGAGTAGACTAAACTAAAAAAAGATTATTTCAACCTGCAAAGATAAAAACATTGCTTAGTTGTTCTGACACACACAAATGTGTGCACATGAAAGACGTGCACACACCACTTGGCAAGGTAGAAATTGGCAAAAAATATAGAACATTTAGTAAAGAAATAAAGGTGATGATTTTCTCTGAAAATTATGTGCACCATAAGTAAATTGTAATCTTGTGACAGTGTTACTGGATTTTTGGGGTGTCACTTTTCTGACTGGAAACCTCTGTGGCTGTGGCACCTTTGCCCAAATTCTTGTTCTGCATCTAGGAAGAATGAGGTATGCAGACAAGTGGAAGGTGAGCAACATGAAGGGCTTTACTGAGTATTGGAACAGCTCAGAAGAGACCTGCAGTGGGTATCTCTTCTCTGCAGGCAGGCTGTCCTATCAAGTGTTCAGCTCTCAGCAGAGAGGAGGCCCTGGAGTGGGTGGCTCCTCTCTGCCACTGGTCATCCTGATATCTGCTGCTGGCAGCAGCGAGGGGCCCTGGAGAGGGTAGCTCCTCTCTGCAGTTTGACATCTCTCCATCTTCTACTCTATGGTGTCTGAGCATAGGGATTATATGGGCCTCAGAGTGGTGGAAGTGAGTGCCAGTTGGTCCATGGGCAGTTATAGGCATCTAGGAAAAGGCATCACAAGTCCCCACTCTGGTGTGCGGGACTAGAAGCCTGGCCCCGAGCCTTCAGGCCCTCCCTGGCCTGAAGGTGGGGCCTCACTGGGGACCCACCCTTTCCCATCCAAGAGCCTGTTTGCATCCTGCTGCCCATGGCGCCCAGGCTGCTGGAGCCAAGGGGTTGCTGCAGGCCAGTTCTGGGCTGCCCCCCAGCCCCATCTTGGCCTCCCTCCATTGGTGCCCAAAGTCCAGAGGGGCTGAGGTGGCAGGGGACCAGCATGTCAGCACTTCCCTGAGCCTACACATACCCAGCTGGGCTGCAACAGTGCCTGGGCTGGGTCCCAACCTTGCTTCAAGATCGGAGCAGTTGCTGGGAGTGGGGAGAGGCTGGGCAGCAGGAGTAGACACCCCTGAGCCTGCAGTTATGGAGGGGGTCCTCCTGTCCCGAGAGGACCGGGAGGCCTAGGCCTACAGCCATGAGCTGGGTGGCTGCAGCTGCTCCTGGGGAGCTCCAGCCCTGACAACTGGTGGGTGGAGGGTGGGGTAGGGCTTCTGCCTGTCCCCAGATCTTCAGAGTGCACAGCCCTGGCCATGTCCCTTCTCTGCATCTCCCTGCAGTGGCAGCGGTTGAGGTGCGGGTGGCATGGTGGTCCCAGCTAACCCTGTACAAATGAACTTGAGGCTTCTGGGACTGGTCCTGCAAGTCCTGGCTGTGCCTTTGGCCAGGTGCTCATGGGTTCCTGCGACATGACAGGGAGTGAGGTTGAGGCTGTGGAGGAGGCTCTGGGCCTGGGAGTGGGTCCTGCTGGGCTGTTTGAGGGCGGGGGTAGCACAGTCAGCTGCTTTGAGGACATGGGGCATAGGGGACCCACTGCAGCCACTGCTACTCCCACAGGCACTTCTGCTGCCCTGTTCGCCTCCTTGCAGCCTGGGGCAGGGCTCACTCCAGCTCCTTGCCTGGCTGGGCTGGTGACTGGGGCAGCGGTGACATTGCCACAAGTTCCTCCTGCACCCTGGTACTCAGAGTTGCCCTGGGCTCCCCCTCATTCAGCTCACAACCCTGCCAGGGCGTAGCCTCTGGGAGTAGATTGCAGGCCCTAGCCTGGCTGTGGGGGTGCCAGGCTCTGCAGTCACCCTGACGTGCGGTGGATCCTGTGGACGTGGCCTCAGACAGCCCCACATTGAGCCTCCTGCTGAGACACAGGACCCTGGTACTGTGGGCAGGGTGGGCGCAGCAGTTGCGTGGCTGGCTGGGTCTGGAAAATGGGTGTCACTCCTGCTTCCTGTCCCAGGCCCCTGAAGCGTGACCATCACTCCGCGTTCTGGGCCCAGTCCCTGCACTCCATGCTCAAGGGCAGTACTGCCCTGAGCCCATCTTCACCTTGGGACCCCTCCATGCCTGACTGTGCCATTCCCCTGCTGGAGGGTGGCCTGGCCCTGCATGGCCCCACTGCAGCAGCTCCCAGGTGGTAAACCCCCAGACACTGTTTGCCTCAGCATCAGCACCTGAGGACCCGTGGCCAGGGCCCACACCCCACCGCAGCAGGTGCCGTGGCAGCAGCCGCTTTGAATGGCCTGTTACTGCCATCAACAGAGCAATAGGGATTGTTAGAAGAAAAATCCTATGTAATAAATAATAGAGAAACCACCCTTACTGAGATTTGACACAATTGCTCATGTTAGTCAGGAACCCTTTCAGTCAAAAATAACCAAAACACAACTACCGATGGCTTAAATTAGTGGTTCTCAAGTTTAGCTTGCATCAGCATCACCTGGATGACTTGTTAAAGAACAGGTTGCTGGGCCTCACCCCTGGGGTCTTTCATTCAGTCTAGGTGGTGCCCAAGGATTTGCATTTCTGACAAGTTCCGTGGCCATGCTGCTGCTGGTCTAGGTGTCTCACTTTGAGGACCACTGGCTTAAATCACAAGACATTCATTGACTAACGAACCAGAAGTCTGGAGACAGGAGGTTCTCAACTCTGTTGATCAGCCCACTGGTATGTCAAGGGTCCACGTCTTTTCTGTCTATTGGCTCCACCAGGATTAAAGTGATAGCTTTTCATCTTATGCATATTTCTCTTTTAAAAATTTTAATTGACACAGGATTGCACCTGTTTATGAGGTATAATGTTATGTTTCAATACATGTATACATTGTGTAATGATCAAATCAAGGTAATTAGCATACCTTTCACCTCAAACATTTCTCACTTCTTTGCGGTGAGTGTATTCGTCCTTTGTTCTGCTGATGATAAAGACATACTGAGACAGGGAAGTTTACTAAAGAAAGAGGTTTTATTGGACTTACAGTTCCATGTGGCTGTGGAGGCCTCACAATCATGGCGGAAGGTGAAAGGCTCTGCCTACATGGCGGCAGCGAGAGAAGATGAAGAAGAAGCAAAAGCTGAAACCCCTGATAAACCCATCAGCTCTGGTGAGACTTATTCACTATCACGAGAATAGCTCGGGGAAGACTGGCCCCCATGATTCAATTACTTCCCCCTGGGTTTCTCTCAAAACATGTGGGAATTCTGGGAGATACAGTTCAAGTTTAGATTTTGGTGGGGACACAGCCAACCCTTATCAGTGAAAATATTCAAAATTGTCTCTTCTGGCTAGTTGGAAATATACATTATTGTTAAACTATACTCATGCTACTGTGCAGTAGAAACCAGCATTTACTCCTCCTAACTGTAACATTGTACCCATTGACCAACCTCTCCTTATCCCCTCTTCCCTCCTACTTTTGTAGGTCTCTGGTAACCGCTGTTCTACTCTCTCCTTGTATGAGGTAAGTTTTTTGAAATTCCGTATGTGAGTGAGATCATGAGGTATTTGTCTTTTTGGACCTGGCTTATTTCACTTACTATAATGTCCTCCAGGTGCATCAAAGTTGTCACATATGACAGGATTTCATTCCTTTTAATGGCTGGATAGTATTCTGTTGTGTATGTACGCTACATTTTTTTATCCATTCATCATTGCTGGACTCTTAGGTTAATCCCTATCTTGGCTGTTGTGAATGGTGCTGTAATAAACATGGGAGTGCAGATATGTCTCTGATATATGGATTTCTTTTCCTCTGGGTATATATCAAATAGTGGGGCTGCTGCATCATACAGTATTTGTATTTTTAATTTTTGGAAAACTCCATACTCTTTTCTATAATGACTATGCTAATTTACATTTCTCCCAATCATTTATAAGGGACTCCTTTTTTCTATTTTCTCTCCAACTCTTGTTGTCTTTTGTCGTTTTGATAATAGCCATTTCAACTGGAGTGAGATGATACCTCGTTGTGGTTTGATTTGCGTTTATCTGATGATTAGTGATGTTGAGCATTTTTCAAATACCTGTTGGCCATTTGTATGTCTTCTTTTGAGAACTGTTGGTTTCGGTCTTTTGCCCATTTAAAAATCAGATTATTTGTTTTTTGCTATTGAGTTGTTTGAGTTCCTTATATATTCTGGTTATTGATTCCCTGTCATGTGGTTTCTCCCTGCGAATATTTTCTCCCATTCTGTAGGTTGTCTCTACACTTTGTTGATTGTTCCTTTGTGGTACAGGAACTTTTTAGCTTGATGTAATCTTATTTGTCTATTTTTGCTTTTGATGCCTATGATTTTGAGGTCCTACCCCAAAAAATTCTTTGCCCAGACCAATGTCTTGTAGCATTTCCCCAATGCTTTCTTCCAGTAGTTTCATATGATAGTTTACAGCCTTACACTTAAGTATTTAGTTCATTTTGGGTTGATTTTTGTACATGGTGAGAGATAGAGGTCAAGGTTCTTTCTTTTGTATGTGAATATCCAGCTTACCCAGGACCATTCATTCAAGAGGCAATTCTTTTCCCAATGTATCTTCTTGGCAGCTTTGTAAAAAATGTATTGGCTGTAAATTCATGGATTTATTTTTGGGTTCTCCCTTCTGTTCCATTGGCGTATATGTCTGTTTTTATGCCACTATCATGCTGTTTTGCTTACTATAACTTTGTAGTGTAAAGTCAGGTAGTGTGATGCCTCCAGCTCTATTCTTTTTGCTCAGCATTGCTTTAGGGTCTTCTGTGGTTTTAGGTAAGTTTTAGAATTGTTCTTTTTATTTCTGTAGAGAATGTCATTGATATTTTCATAGGGATTACATTGAATCTGTAGATCACTTTGGGTACTATGGACATTTTAATGACATTAATTCTTCAAATTCTTGACCATGAGATATGCTTCCATTGAGATACTTGTGCGCCATTCTCCTGAGTAGCTGGGATTACAGGTGCACACCACCACACCCAGCTTATTTTTGTATTTTTAGTGAAGACGGGATTTCACTATGTGGCCCAGGCTGGTCTCAAATTCCTGAGCTCAAGCCATCTGCCCATCTTGGCCTCCCAAAGTTCCGGATTACAGGCATGAGCCACCGTGCCTGGCCCCTCTTCAATTTCTTTCAGCAATTTTTTTGAACTTTTGTTTTTCCTGTAGAGGTCTTTCACCTCTTTGTTTACATTTATCCCTAGGTTTTTTTTTTTTTTTTTTTTTTTTTTTTTTTGGTGGTGGTGGGGTAGCTATTGTAAAAAGAATTGCTTTCTTGTTTGCTTTTTTAGGTGGGTCACTGTTAGTGTAGAGAAATGCTACTGATTTTTGTATGTTGATTTTGTATCCTGCAACTTTACTAAGTTTACATATCAGTTCTAAAAGTTTTTTGTGGAATCCTTAAGTTTTCTCTATGTAGAAATCATGTTATCTACAACTAGGATAATTTGACTTCTTCTTTTCCAATTTAAATGCCGTTTATTTCTTTCTTTTGCCTACTTCCTCTGGCTAGAACCTCCAGAACTATGTTGAATAAAAGGGGTGAAAGTGAGCATCTTTCTCTTATTCCTGATCCTAGTGGAAAGGCTTTCAATTTTTGACTATTCGGTATGATGTTGGTGATAGGTTCATCATTTATGAGGGGTCTTCAAAAAGTTCATGCAAAATAAGTATTATGAGAAATTATTTATGAATTTCAATTTTTTGGTACCTAAATAAACTCACACTAACTTATAACATATTTGAACATAATCTAGTTTGAGGCACTAAGAAAGATAAGCTATCAATTTGAAAAGAACCCTTATTACAGCAACATGAATTTTGCTAAACATCAAATTTATAGTGAAGCTTAGAAGGGTGGTAAAATCACTGATTCTTTATGAAAAATTTATAGGGACAATGCCCCAAAGAAATCAGCAGTTTACAAATGGATAACTCATTTTAAGAAGGGATGAGACAATGTTGAAGATGAAGCCTGAAGTGGCAGACCAGCCACATCAATTTTTGGAAAAAAAATTCTTCTTGTTTATGCCCTGGATGAAGAGGACTGACAATTAACAGGAGAAACAATAGCCAACATCACAGACATCTCAAAGCATTTAATGTACACAATTCTGGCTGAAACATTGAAGTTTAGCACACTTTCCACTTGATGAGTGCCAAAACTGTTGTGCCCAGATCAGCTGCAGACAGAAAAGATCTTTCAATGGAAATTGTAAACAAGTAAGATCAAGATCCTGAAGGATTTCTTCAAAAAATTGCAGCAGGACATAGGACATGGCTTTACCCATATGATCCTGAAGACAAAGCATCATCAAAGCTATGGCTCTCAAGAGGTGGGAGTGGTCCACTCAAAGCTAAAGCAGATCGGTCAAGTGCAAAGGTCATGGCAACAATTTTGAGGGATGCTCAATGCATTTTTCTTATTGATGTTCTCAAGGGCAAAATAATAATATCTGCTTATTATGAGAGTGTTTTAAAAAGTTGGCCAAAGCTTTGGCAGAAAAACACCTAGGAAAACTTCACCAGAGAGACTTTCTTCACTATGACAATGCACCTGCTCATTCCTCTCATCAAACAGGGGCATCCACCTTACAGTTCTGACTTGGTTTCTTATGACTCCTATTTTCTAATTTTAAAAAACTTTAAAGGGAACCCATTTTCTTCAGTTAATAATATAAAAAAGGCTGCATTGACATGGTTAAATTCCCAAGACCTTCAGTTCTTTAGGAATTGACTAAATGCCTAGTATCATACAACAGTATCTTGAACTTGTAGATTAAGTTGAGAAATTACATAAATATATATGTATATATATCTATATATAGATATATGTATATCTATCTCTATATGAATGTATATGTATATATCTATATGGATATATGTGTGCACATATATCTCTATATGTATATATGTATATATGTGTATATATGTGTATATCTATATATGTGTATATATGTATATATATGGATATATATATATTTACATGGAATACTACCAATTCTAGTTTTTGTATTTTTAGTAGGGAAGGGGTTTTGCCATGTTGGCCAGGTTCATCTTGAACTCCTGACTTCAGGTGATCCATGCCTTGGCCTCCCAAAGTGCTGCAATTACAGACATGAGCCACTGTGCCTGGCCGCTACTATTACATATTATAGTCTATTTCTCCCTTTAAATCTAATAATGTTTGCTTTACATATTTGGGTGCTCCAATGTTGGGTTCATATATATTTACAATTGTTATATCCTTCTGCTGAATAGATCTTTTAGCTGAAATGACAGTCTTCGTTTCTTTTTCCAGTTTTTGAGTTAGTCTACTTATCTCATAGATGTATAGCTACTTCTATACGTGTATACTTTTTGGTTTCCATTTGTGCAGAATATCTTTTTCTATCACTTCATTTTCAGTGTGCAACCTTATGGGTAAAATGAGTTTCACATAGGCAGTATATAGTAGGGTCTTAAAAAAATGATGCCATTACTCTCTATCCTCTTTTTTTTCAACTTTTATTTTAAGTTCAAGGTTACATGTGCAGAATGTACAAGTTTGTTAATAGGTAAATGTGTGCCATGGTGGTTTACTGCACAGATCATCCTGTCACCCAGGTATTAAACCCAGCATTCATTAGCTATTCTTCTTGATGCTCTCCCTCCTTCCCTCAGAACAGGTGTCCAGTGTGTGTTGTTCCTCCCCACATGTCCATGTGTTCTCATAAATCAGCTCCCACTTGCAAGTGAGAACATGTGGTGGTCGGTTTTCTGTTCCTGCATTAGTTTGCTGAGGATAATGGCTTCCATCTCCATCCATGTCCCTGCAAAAAGACGTGCTCTCATTTTATGGCTGCATAGCATTCCATCATGTATATGTACCACATTTTCTTTATCCAGTATATCATTGATGGGCATTTAGGTTGATTCCATGACTTTGCTATAATACTGCAATGAACATATGCATGCATGTATCTTTATAACAGAATGATTTATATTCCTTTGGGTATGTACCCAATAATGAGGTTGCTTGGTCAAATGGTATTTCAGTTTCTAGGTCTCTGAGGAATTGCCACACTGTCCTCCACAATGGTTGAACGAATTTACACTCCTACCAATAGCATAAAAATGTTCTTTTTTCTCCACAACCTCACCAACATGTGTTGTTTTTGACTTTTTACTAGTAGCCATTCTGATTGTCATGAGATGGTATTTCATTGTGGTTTTGATTTGCATTTCTCTAATGATCAGTGATGTTGAGCTTTTTTTTTTCATATGTTTGTTGGCTGCATGTATGTCCTCTTTTGAGAAGTGTCTGTTTATGTTCCTTTGCCTACTTTTTAATAATGTTGTTTTTTTCTTGTAAATTTAAGCTCCTTGTAGTTTCTGGATATTAGACGTTTGTCAAATGGATAGATTGCAAGAATTTTGACACATTCTATAGGTTGTCTGTTCACTCTGATGATTGTTTCTTTTGCTGCACATTTTAATTGGAGAATTTAATCCATTTACATTCAAGGTTATTAAATGGACTTGTTCCTGCCATTTTGTTAACTGTTTTCTGATTGTTTTATAGATTATTTGTTCCTTTCTTTCTTATTGTTTACATTTCTGATAAGCTTTGATTCCTTTCTCCTTCTCTCTTTTGCATCTGCTATAATTTTTTCCTCTGTGGTTACCATGGGACTAACGTAAGGAATCTTGTAGTTATACTATTTTAAGCTGATAACAACTTAACTTTGGTTGCACATATACACTAGATTTTTATCCTCTCCCTACAATTTATATTTTTGTTGCCTTAATTTACATCTTTTCATATTGTGGTTACCTAACAACTTATTGTAGCTATAGTTACTTTTGGCCATTTTGACTTTCAACCTTCATACTAGATATTTGAAACACTTTCATACCATCGCTACAGTACACTGATAGTAATGACTTTCCTTCTGCTTTCAGCTGAAACATTTCCTTAAGCATTTTTTGTAAGGTTTGTCTAGTGGTGATAAATTCTTCCACATTTTGCTTGCTTGGGAAAGACTGTATTTCTCCTCATTTCTGAAGGATAGTTTTGCAGGGTATACTTTTTTTGGTTGGCAGGTTTAATTTTTTTTTAGCATTTTGACTATATCATCCTATTCTCTCCTGGCCTGCAAGGTTTCTGCTGAGAAATCTGCTCAGTCTAGTGGGAATTGCTTCATATGTAACTTAACACTTTTCTTTTGCTGCTTTTAAAATTCTCTGACTTTGACTTTTGATTTGATTATGATGTGCCTCAGAGAGGACATTTTTGGGTGAAATCTATTTGAGAACTTTTGAACTTCCTAGATCTGAACTTCCCATATCTTTCCCAAGACTTGGAAAGTGTTCAGCTATTATTTTGTTAAATAAGTTTTCTATAACTTTCTCCATCTCTTATCCTCTGAACCCTCATAATGCAAACATTTGTTCACTTAATGTTGCCCCATAAGTCTCATGGGCTTTCTTCATTCTTTTTAATTCTTTTTTTTTTTTTTGGTCTGGGTTATTTAAAAAAAAAAAAAAACCTGACATTAGGTTCAGAAATTCTTATTTCTGTTTGATCTGATTTGTTGAAACCCTCAGTTGTGTATTAAATTTCATTTATTGAATTTATTAGCTCTGAGATTTCTACTTGGTTCTTTTTTTAAAAAATCCATCTCTTTGTTGATTTTCTCATTCACATCATGAATTGTTCCAATTTTATTAAATTGTCTACCTATATTCTCTTGTATCTCACTAAGTTTCCTTAGGATTATTATTTTGAATTCCATTTCAGGCATTTTGGAAGTTTCCTTTTCTTTGGGGGCCAGTTATTAGAGAATTATTGAGTTCCTTTGGTAATGTCAAGAACATTGACCTTTTCCAATTTTATGGAGTAGCTTTCATAGGGAAAGACTTCTCTTGCAGATGAGTTCTTGGGTGCTTGTTGGGTATCATGCATGATTTTTGGTTTTTTAATGATGCAGTTATGTAGTAAATGTGAAGATTTTTTTCAGCAATAATCAACATTAGCCATGCCTGTCAGTGCCTCAGTGGCCTAGACTGCAGGAGTTTGTGGGTTTGTGGTGGTGGTGGCATGGCTTTGTTGGGGTAAGAAAGCCAGCTGGTGCTTAAGTCAAGGGGTGTGTGCATTGGATCTGCTGATTTGGGAGTGACTTCACCAGGGGAAAGGCAACAGGTTGTTTCTCAAGCTAAGGGGCATTTGTGGTGGCCTTGCTGGGGTTGGGACACTGGGCTGGTTACTAACCTGAGGGGATGCACTCAGTGGGTCCACTGGCTTAGGGGTAGTCTTCCTGGGGGTGCAGCATTGGACTGGTTCTCAAACCAAGAGGGTGTATACTGTGTGTACACTGACTTGGGCTTTGCTTCTCTGCTATGCAGGACTGCTTGTTACTTGAGGGTAGGGGAGTAGTGAACTTTTGTAATGCAGTCACAATTGTTCCACTAATCTCTGAGTAGCTTGGGCCTAATCTCTGAGTAGCCTGGGGCATGGCATTGCAGCTACTTGTGTGGGCATGGTGAAATGATGGTAGAGATGCATTGGTTACTCTAGCAGATAGAAATGGCTACAGTTTCAAGATGGTGCTGTGCCTTAGAAGCTTGGGTTGTGGGTGTTGGGAAAGGCATAACATGAGATTCTTCTCTGAAGCAGTGAGGCCATGTGAACTTGAGGCATCTACCTAGACAGGGCTCAGGGTTTGTGAGGACTGTGGGACTCTCCAGTAGCAAAGACTGCAGGTATCCATGGTGGTAATGAAGGCTGTTTGGGATCCCCTCCTCAGCTTTTTTCCTGTTAAAAAAAAAAAAAAAAAAAGCACGTTTTGGCTCCAAACCAGTCTCAACTGGGGAGAAGAGGTGATGGAAGCAGCATACTTCATTCTCTTCTCTATGCTGGCATCCTGAGTTTTCATTATGCTCCACAGGGCTCCCTCTACTCCCCAGTACTCCAGGACTCTCTTTTAGATGCTCTAGTCTATATCTAGTTGTTTATTTGTTATTTTGGTCCTTTTTATATTGAGGGGAAACTAGTGTTAGGCACCTCTAGTCAGCCATCTTGCTGCTCATGCATATCTCTGGATGGTTACCAGAGTCACTGCTGTGCTGGTCATCACATCCCCACACTGCCTTCAAAGGTATAAGGATGAGGAAGAGAAAGAAAAAAAAGGCATAACTATTTTTCAGACTAGTTCCCTGGATACATGTGTAATTGGAGATGACTGATGAGACAATTTGGGGACTGGAAAATTATTATGGATTGGACACATATCCTTGGCAAAAAGGGTAACCTTGAGTTATTAGTTGGTTCATGGTCACACTGCTTCTACTGAAGCTACATTTGTGTCTTTTGCTATTGTCTTGGATTTATAAAATATTGATATTCTTGAAGTAGATTAGTTTTTCAATTGAGCTAACCCTGTCAATGGCAACCTGTAAGTTGGAGTCTTTGATTCTTTTTAAGTGTATCTTTGAGAACATCCTTGAAATGCTGTTTCTGTCCTTATCTTGAAAAAACATTGATTGAATTGGGAAAATAAAACCTGTTTCAGAAAAACTCTTGATACATACATTACATTTTATCACATGACACATCTTAATATTTCAGGTTTTTAAATCAAAATTTTTTTGGTTTTGCTTCTGATTTTCCTTATCAAAACATTGTAAACATTTAAAAAATCTGATCAAAACAAACTGAGTGTGAAATTATAAACAATTCTTCTTTCTATATTTTCGGAATTTCATGTGAAATGCTTTCATTGAGTAAACTGTGTTGTAGGGTGGAATGCTGTGCTTGAGAGGGAAGGAAGTATAATGTTTCTAGACTCTATCATGTTATTAACAGACAAACTGAAAAGTGCCTTTAAGATCTTGATTAATTCACAGGCTTCTGTTCAAAAACTTCAAGTGGTAAATATGCCTGTGGGTTGGGTGTTTAGCTTTTTACTTTGGGTTATTGCCAGCTGGAAAAAAAAAAATGCTGCTCTAGCAGTTTGCAGCCAAACTGGAAGCACAGGGTCAGTGGTATCTCTTAGAAAAGTACTCTTTTGAAATTCTTGTGGTCAGTGTATGCTGATGCTGAGAGAGGACAGATGCATCTGGCTGGAACTGGTGTGTATTTCAATGCTGGTGGTGTGCATTGGTTTAGTTGATTATAGCTGGGAGTCAAGTACGTTGTGTTCCTGAGGTGTTCCCATGGGAGCCCTAAGGGGTCAGCATTGTTTGGAGGCCTCCAAGGCAGGGTCTGTGCTTAATCCCATGAAGATTTCTGTGCTACCAGCAACTTTGCTAGTAGATTCTCTTTAAAGGATCTACAGTGCTTTCTATGTTAGGAGAAAAATGGCTGCTCCTGAAGATGGATTGGGAACTTGGTTTCTCATGTTTTGTTAAAGATTTTCTTACTCTGATTCTATTTCTCAGCCACTGAGATGCAAACTTAAAGACAAATTATGTTTTTTCTTGATGAAATTTGGTTTCATTAACTCCTGTGTACTTCAGAAAAGTGGTTATAGCCCCAAGCTTACAAACTGGTGGAGAAACTGTGAGTGGCTCATGCAAATAAGTTAGGAAGGGAAGTAAGGCGAGTTCCCTAAGGGAATTCTTGGGAATTCAGGAGAAATGAGCCTAAAGTAGTAGTGTTCCTTTCAAAGTATATTTTATGTTGTTAGAATCATGGGGATGTTTGTGAAAACTAAAGCAAAGCAAAATAAAACAGAAAGAAACCCATAAAAGATCTCTGGCCCCATTTAAGATTTATGGGATCAAAACGTAGGGCTGGAGTGAGGAGGTGGTGTGGGCTGAATTGTGTCTTCTCAAAATTCATACGTTGAAGGCCTTACAGTACCTGAGAATGTGACTGTGTTTGGAGACAGTGCCTTTAAAGAGGTGAGTAAGTTAAAATGAGACCTTTAGGGTGGGCCTTAATCCAATATGGTTGGTGTCCTAAGAAGAGGAGATCAGGACACGGATACATAGATCTTGTGAAGGCAGAGGAAGAAGACAGTCATTTACAAGCCGTGGAGAGAAGTCTCAGAAGACATCATACCTGCAGATACTTTGATCTTGAACATATAGCCTCTGGAACTGTGAGAAAGTTAATTTCTGTTGTTTAAGACACCCAGTATATGATACTTCATTATGGAAGCCCTCGTACAATAACAGGTGGAATATGGACTTTTAAGACATCCCACAGGTGATTTTTATGCACATTAAAATTAGAGAATAGATATTTTAAGGTTGGAAAAATAAATTTGAATTGAGCTCCACTTGTTTTTAAAATTTTCTTGAGCAGTTGATTAAAGTGATCATCAAGAGGAATAAAAAGATGAAGAGAAAATGCAAGTCTACAAATTCTTACTGAGTATGTGCAACCCACTGCACAATGCAGGACTGGGCCTTGGTGAGTTTTATTTGGTCTTCAGTACAAATAAGAACCAGGAAGTATGCAGATGCCAGGCTCTGGCACAATAATGAGGTGTTCAGCTTCCAGGGACTGAGCATTCTTGCCATCCTCCTTACTCAACCAGGTACATTGAATGTTGCCTTCCTTGTCTGCAAAAATAAACAAACAGTGGTGTTCTTAGAGGGAAATGTACTTGTTCACATCACACAACACTAGGGTCTGGTTCAGGACGAGACAAGAAAAGCCCATGGCACAAAATTTAAGGAGGCAAGGTCATGCACGTTTGGAATCTGCACTGGCATGATCTGGAGTTAGGAGCTCAGGGCATAGAATTTAAGGAGGCACTCACTTTCAGGGTTCTACAAGGGCAGCGACAACACTTGCATGACCTTACCTTCTTAAATTTTGGCCCTGGTCACCCATTTGTCTCATCCTAGTCCTGACCTTGGTGCTATGAGATGTCAACTAGTACATTTCCGTCTAAGGACACACCGCTTGTTTGTTTTTGCAGACAAAGAAGGCAACGCTCAGTGCATCTGGTTGAGACTAGGAAGGTGGCAGGAACGTGCAGTCCCTGGAAGCAGAGCACCCTCGGTGTGTCTGATTAATTCCTGGTTCCAGTTTGTACTGAAGCCAAGCCAAACTTAGTCTGCTTGTTAACTGCAGTCAAGAGAGGGTTTGGGGACAGTTGGGGATAGTCCCCCATCTTTTCTATGTCCTTTGTTTAAAGTGCACACCTGGCATCTTGCCTGGTACATTCAAGGGAGTACAAACAAAAGCTGGTGATTGCTTTTGTTGAGTTTCTTTTTGGCTGGGGTTTGTTTGTCCTGTAGAGGTTTGGTCTAAAGATTATCTGGTCCAAGGACCAGCTCCAAGGAGTCTTTCAAGTTCTTCTCATCAGTGCTCTCAACATCAGATCCAACAGTAAATGATCACAGGGACTTTAAGGATCACTGAGCTGAAGCCTTCATTGTACAGATGAAAAAACTGAGAGGAACAGAAGGGAATTAACTATTCAAGATACCAGAACAACATACTAGAAAAGCAGAAACTAACAATTAAGTCGGGTAACATGGGTCAGTATTCTCTGTCCTACACCAGCGTGATTCAGGCCACGCAGACAGCAGGGTGGATTCTTAAGAAATCTGTTTGTCTAGTTTACAGGGTGCTGACGAGTTGATGGGTGCAGCACACCAACATGGCACATGTATACATATGTAACCTGCACGTTATGCACATGTACCCTAGAACTTAAAGTATAATAAAAAAAAAAAAAAATAAAGTTATGAAAAACTGAAAAAAAAAAAAAAAAAAAAAAAAAAAGAAATCTGTTTGTCATCTTCACCTGCTAAGGTCTATGCAGGAGGACATACTCAATGTTACCCTGACATGTCCCATGTCCACATATCTTCTCTTGGGAGGCACTTTTGAAATACAGCAGAAAAAAATTTCTTTCTTCCCCCAACTATCACCAAATGAGTGACATCTTTCAAGAATAAGCAAAAGTTTTTTTTTTTTTTTTCAGTTAAAAAGTTGTCTTTTGCTCAGTATTGCCCTATGGCAGGAAGTTCAAGGAGTCTACGAGCTTGTTGAAATTGTATGTACAGTTTTGTGTGTTTTATGGGTTAGAATTCTTTATTTCTTCATCCTCATTTTGTTTTTTATCCTCCTCACTGGCATCTGGCGGGAAGAGTGTCTTCAACATGATAACACTTCAAAATAACACTTCATGCGATGAGGGGCCATTAACAGAGTCAAAATGGAAGTGTGTCTTGTAGATGCTTTACTCTGAAGAAAGGGAGGCTCACTTCCACACTCCCAGCCTGGGGACACAAGTAAGTACCCCTGGACTTGGAATGAGGTGTAAGCAGCCGCCTGAGCTTCAGCTACCAAGGGCAGCAGGAGGATGATGCAAGGGGAGCCATGGAGTAGAAAAGGAAGAGAAAAATTTGACGAGGGCAGAAGGGCTTCCTAGTGCCCATCCAAGGTGGCCTGGACATTGACTGATTGAAAGGCAATCAGACGAGAAGTATAAACAAACATTTACAACATTTTCTAAAAGCTGAATGTGTTTGTCACAAACTTTGAGTATAAACTTTGAGTTATTTCTTACCAGGAAAACAATACATTATAGTGGTTTAGGAGTGTGGACATCCAGGCTAGACTTCTTGGGTCTGAATTCAGCTCTGGTGCTCACTAGAGAGGTAACTTTGGGTGATGTATCTAATATCTGTGTAACTTTGATTCTTTATCTGTTAAATGATAACAATTATAGTAACCCCAACCTCCTTAGGTTGTTATGAGGCTTACATTAGTCAAAACACTGCCTGCAACATAGTACACTAACAAATACCAACTAACAAATACCACTAACAAATACCAACTATTAAATTGCAAGGGACAATGATACGGATGCACTGGTCCTGGGGAGAATGGTCATTAGTTCTGTAATAATCCACAGTCTTGTCAAGTACAGTGATGTCCTTAGGGTTTGAACCTTGAGTTTATCAGTTAGATCATATCATTTTGTGCTTCAGTAAGGAAGCTTAGTTTGGTGTGTTTAAACATTCTTGTTCCGTATAGCAAAAAGCATGTATGAATTGTATTAATCAAATGTATTGCTCTGTATTTATAACCTGGATTCTCCTAAAAGATGAAGATCAGTTGGCACATTTCAGCACTTATTTCTAAGATTGTGGAAGTGTTATTTCTCAGTCAAGTTCTGGCAGCACCACTGCAGCTACTTAATTCTCGGGGGTGATTGCTCTTCGTCCTGCTTCTCACCAGCATAGTGTGTTGTGGGCAGCTGTCACAGAAGCTTTTTAATCCTCCCAGAGCTTCCTCAACCCTCTTCTTCTCTCCCATCTCCCCATCACCAACTGGGAATGCAGTTATTAAATTTGCCCTTTGGAAATCTTCAGAGGTCAAGAAATTTAACCTACTCTTTCCCTCTTTGTTCGGGTGTGGAATCCAAATTGTCAGGTTATAGAATGCTGGAGCATTTCGTCAGACCACCTGCTCCTTAAATGTCAAAACTACCAGCAGTGTTTGCAATTCTACACAACGGATATTCTTTAGTAATGCCAAAACAAATTTCAGAGCATCATGTGTCTACTAACAGGTGAGAAGGTTAAAAACTAAAAACCATGAAAGTAAATATTTGGCTCTTTAGTAATAATATCACAATCCTCTTTTCTTTCTATTAGTGTTTTCAAGCTAAATTGTGTTGTTAATGCTGATAAAATTGAAACCGTAATGTTTCTTTCTGTGTTTATTTTAATTTCAAGAGACAATAAATCTACTGTTTTGTATTTTGTTTTTATATAATGTTTCTACTAATTTTCCCCTTTGGTTTAGGCATAGAGAGAGTCAAGATAATTCTGGAATGTGGGTAAACACATGTCTTTTCCAATTCTACCTCTAATTTACTAATACAATTTGTATAATGAATAAGTTCTTATGCTATTTTGTGCCTCATTTATTTGATCTAAGGAAAACATTCACATTTTACTTGGTGATCTCTGGATATCATGTGTGTTGTTGGAAGAGGAGAATACCTGGGGACAGAAACAGGACATGTGTCCAGTCTGCCATCTATTTGCAAGGATGCTTTTGTTTTGTCTTTCAGAACTGACTTTCAGTTTCCAACTGTATAGTCTTTGGGGGCAAGCTATCGGTGGGAAGGTTTTTAGTCAGAGCTTTCTCCAAGAGCTCTCAGGAGAATGAAATTCTCATGGGAAGGAACTGAATACCTTAGGGAAAATGGAAATTTGAAATGATTACAAAAAGGTGGGTCGAAGGAAATTGGAAGCGGTCTCCATTTTCCAGCTGAGAGCTCCCTGAGAGGCTACACCTGGCCAGTGCCCTAGGAAAGCTATTTTAGATACAGCCATGAGAATGATGTTAACACTCAATGTGAAGGAGGATGTAACTGGGTGTCAACACAATATGATTCTTCAAGGAAAATAGTCACCCGACTCTCCCTAAACATTAAAAAATGTTAATTTTCGCCGGGCGTGGTGGCTCAAGCCTGTAATCCCAGCACTTTGGGAGGCCGAGACGGGCGGATCACGAGTCCAGGAGATCGAGACCATCCTGGCTAACCCGGTGAAACCCCGTCTCTACTAAAAAATACAAAAAACTAGCCGGGCGAGGTGGTGGGTGCCTGTAGTCCCAGCTACTCAGGAGGCTGAGGCAGGAGAATGGCGTGAACCCGGGAGGCGGAGCTTGCAGTGAGCTGAGATCTGGCCACTGCACTCCAGCCTGGGCTACAGAGCGAGACTCCGTCTCAAAAAAAAAAAAAATGTTAATTTTCAAATCTAATTGACTTAAATTCTGGTCCAAGACTTGTCCACAGAGGAAAGTGACCAACCATCCTGGTGTGTCTGTAACTGTTTTAAGCACTGAAAAGCATGTATCTAGAGAAACCCCAGTCCTGAGTGAGTCTGGAGAGTTAGTTCGTCATCCTCCCTGAGGCCATTCGATCTATTTTACTTCATTTTATAGAAGTAAGTAGAGGGGAAAGATGACCCAAAACTTGCCCATAGTTTTCCTTCCGGGGACTTATCCTGCACTGTCTATTCTATAAAGGAAATACCAGTCTATATGTTTTACAAAATCTCTTTCAAATTCTGTTATTAGAAATGCGGGAGGGAGCTTGACTATGAGTTATACCTACTCCATTTGTTGTTGGATACTTGGGACTATCTCTTCATATTTCACACCTGTCATTTTACTTAAAGTTCTATTGTGCCTACCATGTTATTGACTTTTCACTTGCATGCCTTTATTGATTTTTCACAACAGCATTTGACTTTAGGTTGGTGATACCAGACTAGTGATACTTGCCAAGTAGTGAAGATTGTGACCTCCATCATTGAGGAAACATTTCAGAAAATCTGACTTACAAGGGCTTAAACAATGAGGAAGGTTATTTGCTCAGCTATGAAGTGTCATTGGGTAGGGCAGACTTTAGGTCGGTTGATCTGTGATTCAGTGCCACTGAACATTGTCTCCCTGCCTGTCCTCTACCATTTGAAGAATTGGCACCTGCTGTAGTTTGAATGTGTCCCTCAAAGCTTATGTGCTGGAAACTTAATCTCCATTGCAAGAGTGTTGAGACGTAGGACCTTTAAAAGGCTCTGCCTTCATGAGTTGATGAGTGCTGTTATTGTGGAGATAGATAATTATCAATGGAATGGGTTCCTGATAAAAGGATGAGCTTGGCCCCCTTCCTCTTTCTCAGACATGTATGCATTCTTGTTGTTTCACCTTGTGCCATGAGATGATGTAGCACAAAGGCTATCACCAGATGCAGCCCTTGACCTTAGGCTTCCCTGCTTCTGTGACTGTAAGAAATGAATCTCTGTTTCTTATAAATTACTTGTTCTTAGGCATTCTGTTATAGCAGCCCCAAACGAACTGAGACAGCATCTTTCTAAGCTTTATTCCCTCTCTTGATGAGGCAATGGTAACTAAATGCCAAATTATTTATTTCTTGGGGGTAGGGAGGGAGGCAGAATACAGAGAGAAATCTTCTCTTTAGTTAGATGAGGTCAACTTAGGCAGGCATCTAGTCCCGATCTGAAAATTGATGCTGGGAGAATATGTGTGCTCTTTGACCCAGGCCATTTCACTGTCTCAAGGGATTGAATTAGCACAATGGGTTTAAACCATTGTTTCCCAAGTTTGAGGGAGCATCAGACCCATCTGGAGGGCTTGTTGAAACATGGTCCGCTGGACTTCACGTTCAGAGTCTCAGGAAGTCTGGGGTGGGGCCGGGCCAGTTCATAATTTGCATTTCTAACCACTTTCAGCTAATCCTAATACTGCTAGTTCAGGACCACAGCATTTTTTCTTCTATCATCTCCTGCTTCCTAGCAACTTTTCTGTCCTGATCCTGAATCCTGGACCTACAGAGTCCTTCTGTTGAAATTTTTTCATTGGAGCACCACCTTCTTACTGCACTAGCCTTCTCTTAGAGTGTTCTGTGCTCCAAAATGTCTCTCCAGTACAAGATTTATCTCTTTCCTTTGCAGATCTCAGCTATGTAATAGATTGTTATGTGACTAAGCGATATGATTATCCTTCTCAAGATTTTATAAGAATATTAAGTTTCTACTTATGCTCATGTATAAAGGAGCTATTAGATCAAGTTGTCCTTCCAGATATCTTTGGCCATTCCTGGTCAACCCATTCTCTTTACTTCCAATGAAGCAGAATAATGGTACCCCAAATGTAGAAAGACTCTTCTTAGAGCAACATTTTAGGCTCTAAAACCAGAATTACTAGATTTAATCACTCATTTCTAGACTTCTGGATTGTAAACCTAAAATAAAACCACCCAGAAGGCAAGCTGGGGAACCCTACGTATCTGCTCCGCTCTCAGAGTTCTGAGACACATACTGCTAAATTGTCATCTAGTAATTTACTTAATTTAAGCTTTTTCTTTGGGAGAGAAATCCATTTGGAGTATTTACTAAAACATGTGCTATGCAGTGCAAGCAGTGCTCTAAATCTTACTGATTCTCATCTTTATAGGAAATAGTTTAAATGATGAGAAGTTCCAATAGCTTATATGCCCAGAAGGCCTTCAAAATAAGAATTTCGAAAGAATACAGAAAACAAACTTTTACATCCTTCTCATGTTTTCCGATGTAAAACTCATGCTTTGCTACCCTAAACCTAGTTTAAAATAAACAATCTTGAGAATAGATGAAAATTTTGATGAATAGTGGAATTCTTTTAAATGGAAATGTCTTACATGTGATTTTCCTTGCCATTTAGAAATAAACCATAGCATTTATGTTGAATCAATCAAATACTATATTTACTGAAGGTTTAGTATGTAGATCCTAAAATTGTATTAGTTGCTGCAGGGGAAATAAAAAGGGTACAATATGTGTCTTAAACTATGTGTTCCAAACTCGAATATAAACAACAATTTCTTTATTAAACCCTTATTTTCTAGCTTTTGTAGGGATGGAACATAGCCCCTAAGTATGGCTCTATTTTCATTCAGTTATTCAGCAATCTTTTATTAAGAGGCTTCTATTACCAGGCACTCCAAGGATTGAATGTTAAGCTACTATATACTATAAGTAAAATAAAAATTTTCTTTTCTTGTCTTTTCTTTTTGCAGTGGCATGATCTTGGCTCACTGCAGCCTCTGCCTCCTGGATTCAAGCAATTCTCCTGTCTCAGCCTCCTAAGTAGCTGGGCCTATAGGTGTGCACTGCCAAGCCTGGCTAATTTTTGTACTTTTAGTAGAGACAGAGTTACACCATGTTGGCCAGGATGGTCTTAATCTCCTGACCTCGTGATCTACCTGCCTTGGCCTTCCAAAGTGCTGGGTTTACAGGTGTGAGTCACTGCACCTGGCCAAAAGTTTTTTGGTTTTTTTTTTTTTAAGAAATGTTTAAATTTTGAGCCCTTTGTATTTCTTAGGTATTAAGAAAATGTTCCAAATGTCTTATTTGTTACACTAACACTATTTTTCTGGAAGTAGTCCATCCTTTCTCCACTATTGAGACTGACCATTTAATTATTTCTTAAATTATCATATAAATGCAGAATTACCTGATATCTGTTTCCTGATTCTATTCTATTGTTTTGACTGTATTGTTTTATGCCTTGCTGCTTTCATGGCTTTTTCTCTTTTAAACTGGCATTTTGATTAGGATTGCATTAAATTTGCAAATAAATTGGGAGAGAATTAATATCTTTAACTTTTAATTTATTTTTTAAATGCACAGGTGTAAAGTGAATGGCCTTAATGCTATATGTAAAATTATTACATTTCACATTAAATTTATTAATATGCTTTTTATAAATGTTTTCTCATTGTGTATTTTTGGCTTATGAGAAAACACTTGATTTTGGTATTTTTACTTATGAACAATCATCTCACTAAAGTATCATATTTCTAATCATTTCTCAATATAATCTCTGCCTTTTCCAGACAAATGATTATCTTTTCTGAAAATAAGAGTTTTGCCTTCAAGATTGCAGCATTTTTGTCTTTTGACATTTCCCTTCTGTGCTATTGAAACCGTTAAACTGGGTACCAGTTTCCCTAACATTAGGCAATACCATTCTTTTGGGGGAGGAGTGACCCTCTTTTTTCCAATTAGCCCAATCATTGGGTCGAACTTGCCACAGTGAGGAAAACTGAGCCATCATATGGGCTTTCTGCTGTGTAATACCTCATGTGTATATCATCCAGTCTCCAGTTCTGAGAGTTTCTCTGTTGCTGCCATTCTTTAAAGGTGAACAAATGCTTTAAAGGTGAGCAAAGGATTCACCTTTGCTTTTATTGACCATTTTAACCTGTGATATGGTTTAGCTCTGTGTCCCCACCTAAATCTCATCTCAAATTGTAATTCCCCAAATCCCCACATGTCCATGGAGGGACCTGGAAAGAGATGATTGGATCATGGGGTCAGTTTCCCCCAGGATGTTCTCGTGATCGTGAGTGAGTTCTTACGAAATCTGATGATTTTATCAGTGGCATTTTCCCCTGCTCTCTGCTCTTTCCTTCTGAAGAAGCTTCTTGTTTCCCCTTCTCCTTCTGTCATGACTGTAAGCTTGCTGAAACCTCCCCATCCATGGGGAACTGTGAATCAATTAAACCTCTTTCCTTTATAGATGACCCAGTCTCAGGTATTTCTTTATAGCAGTGTGAGAACAGACCCTCCCCATCCATGGGGAACTGTGACTCAATTAAACCTCTTTCCTTTATAAATGACCCAGTCTCAGGTATTTCTTTATAGCAGTGTGAGAACAGACTAAGACAACGTGCAGTTGTTTCTCCTTCAGAGTATGTACCTTTCGCTGGGCTCCGTTCTATAGCGAGACCGCGTCGTGATTAGGAATGAGGGTCCGAACCAACAGCGAGGCATGATAAACTTTGCAGTGTGGTTGGCCTCTCTCCATTGTCTTCATTCCTTCCTTTACTGTGAGGAAGTTCCTTTACAATCTTGTAGCAATTAATTTCCTGAGCTTTTATTGGTCTGAAAACATCTTTATTTTGCTTTCATTTTTTGAAGAATTTGTTGCTGGCTATAGATTTACTCTAGTAAGAAATTATTCCATTATCTCCTATTTTTCTTTTTCTTCTGATGAGAAGTTAGTAATTATTGTCAATGTAGTTTCTGTGCATAGAATGAGTCTTTTTATCTGAAGGCTTTGAAGACTGCCTCTTTAGTTTTCTATTCTGCTGTTTGAACTATTATGTGTCTACTTTAAAATTTTATTTTAAAAATTATCTTTAAGGTTTGCTGCATTCTTTGATTTGTGAGCTGGTGACTTTAAATTTTAGAAAATTCTCAGCCATTATTTCCTTTAAAGTTTCTTCCTCCATTTTCTTTCTTCTCTACTCTGTAACTCCAACTATGTATAAATTAGATAATTTCATATTTTCCCTTCACGTCTGTGATTTTCTGTTTGTTTTGATTCCTTTTTCTCTCATGCTTCAATTTGGAAAACTAATTCTATTGCCTTATTTTTCAGCACACTGACCCGTTCTCTTGCTCTGTCTAGTCTTCTGTTAAGTCCATCTAATAATGATAATTTAGTTCATTTTTATGCTGAAATGCCTCATTGTTCCTCTAAGTAACAGAGTTAAATGTAAGTTAATAAAATTAATATGGTGTGTTTAAAGTTATTTCAACATTTGGGTCATCTTTGGGTGACTATTTTTGTCTTAATTATGGGTCATATTTTCTTACTTCTTTACCTGTATTATAATATTTTGTTGTATACTAGACATTGTATATGAAACGGCAGTAGAAACAAAATTAGATATTCATGAACTCAGAAAAGGCTTGCCTTTCCATATTTTTTTTTTAAGGCAGCTATCATGAGGAATTAAAGTATCCAATCAAATCAGAAGCTGGGTTCAGTAATGGATTGGTTGACTCTCTAGGCAGTCTCAATTAACCTCTGGTGTTAATATCTTTAAGCAGAATTTTGAAATCGAATTACCCAGAACTAAAGATATCTCTTCCCTTCCCTCTTTCTCCCCTTTCCCTTCCTGATCCTAGAGTCCTAGTGCTGTCATTTATTTATTCCGCTAAAGTTATGTGGGAAAGAATTGTGAAGCGAGGAAGATCAATATTTGTTTGGGAGTCCTCCAGATTGAAGTCGGCCGTGCCAACACCTCTGTGACTGTTAGGTGATTTTTTTTTTTTTTTTTCTATTGTAGAACACTTCTGCTTAATGCAGAGTCATTCTTCTGACTGCTGTGCTCTCACTTTAGGGTTGGTAGAGGCCGCCATTTGGCTAATTCAGGAAGGACTCATTTCCTTAGGAATTTAGTTTATTTAGCATTATTTAGTCTGCTGTTCTCTGATGACTTTAAAGATTATAATAGTTTCTCTTGATGGAGAGCTTTGTTATGAAGAATAGAAGACTCTGTGTATTTCAAAGTGGTGGCCTTTTACCTCTCCCTGCCAGGAGCATGAGGGGATTTTTCTCCAGTCTTCACTGTAAGAACCTAGCAGAGCTTCTGGAGGTAAAATTCACAAAAGCAGAGGGGACCCCTTATGCCTGAACCTCCCATGAAGTTTTTAACTCTCAGACTTGTCCACATTGAGCCTCCAGAAATTCATCAATGAGAGTTTGGGTGTTTCTATCTGCCCAGAGTTTCTGCTCATAGGTTTCTGCTCCAGTAAGTTGTGATTCTTTGTTTCCACCCATCTGTCTTTCCAATTTGGGGGGTTATGATTTGCCCTGTGACCTCATTTCCCTGATGAACCTAAGGAGCGTTGTTGCTTTTTCAGCTTGTTCAGCGTTTTACTTCTTGTTAGAATGAGTTTTGTGACTTTCCAGCTCCTGGAATTGAGAAATATGAAATTTTTGAGGCAAGTTATTGATTAGAGTAGAGTTTGCTTCATGGGAAATAATGGCTAGGTGTGGTGGAAACAGATTATAAACGACCTTGAAAATTCGGCAGAGAAGTTTGGAGTCTGTACAGAAGGTAGCAGGAGACACTCTAGATTCTTAATATTTGGAGTGATGTGAGAAATGTTGTGTTTCAGGAGGAGGAATATGAAAACGTTATTCAATGTGTATGTCTAATGGAGGTGACAGTGAAGGGCGGGTGTGGGGATCGGAAGGAGGGTAACAAGAACACAGCACATATCCAGGCAGGATGGGCGCTACGTGGAGTCCCAGGTTCTCTGGAGCCTGAGGTGGGAGGATCACTTGAGCCTAGGAGTTCAAAGCCAGCCTAAGCAACACAGCAAGACTCTGTCTCTAAAAAGAAAAAAAGGAAAGAAGACAAGCACAGCACCTCTCTCTCCAAAACTGTTCTCTTCTCAATAACTAATTTATATCAAATGAAGGCACTTTTTCATCTTTCAATCAAGAAAACCTGGGATCATCTTCAGTTCTCTCTTCTCTATTTCCTAAATCCAGGAAGTCACCAACTAGCTTAATGTGGCTCTTTTTGCCACATGTGCCTGCTTCTGCTTCTTTTCTGTGTTTGTTTCTGTCCCTCCCCAGTGGCCTGGACCTTCAAAACACTTATTTGGGATGAAACATTGGCTTGGAAGGGAGGTAACAGATATGCTTAGAGAGAGGTGGTGACTGAATATCTAAATGAAGATATCTTCTAAGAAGTTTAAAATATGGGATGTGAGCGTAAATGATATTTTAGGACTAAAGATGAAGATACAGAAATCATCCAGGTAACTGCAGCTGTAGGAGTAGATCCATTTATTGAAGGGATATATTTAGAAGGGTTATTTATCCTGAGAGACACCTATATAAAAGAACATGTATAAAAATAAACACAGTCCTGTAAAATAAGGAAGGAATATAGAGTATATATAGAAATATAAGAAATATATAGAGCAATAAGAAAATTTAAAAAATCAAAATGTATAATGTGATGAAAATGAAAAATTTCAAGTAAGAAATTAAGCAACAGAATTGAGTGCCTCAGAGAGATAAAGAAGAACTAGAATTCAGAAAAAAAGATTGGATTTTGAAACCAATAAGTTATTTTTCTCCAGGAATGATGAAGTAGTTAATCTGGGTTAAACCTACTATTGAGAACAATTAGAAAATCTGTACAAAATGTCAAAGAAAAAAGAGCTTATCTGCTTGAGTTATTAGAGAAGCAATTGGGTTGACTCACTCAGAGAAGTGAGACTGGCATTGAGGGGTATTTTTTTACTTAGAGGTAGCTACCAAATCTGGAAAAGAAAGTTGAGAAGCCAAGATAACTGGGAAGAAATTTTGAAAATTTTTTGTGGCTTGGAAGAAAAAAATTGAGGTACCTTCTGTTGGAACATCGTAAAACTCCCTATTTTAAATTGAGAACCCAAAAGGTTATGCTCTGGGAATTGGGGTAAATTTGAATTAGATGAGTCCTTGCAGGGACTGAAGCCACGCTTTGAATTATTTTAATTCCTGAAATTGAATTCAAGGAAATTCCAGATTATTTGTAACCTTGGACATCTACTAGAAAAAGAAAAGTGTTTTTTTTTGTTTGTTTTGTTTTGTTTTTTTTTTTCCTGGAAGAAGATAACATAGGATTCATACTATTTCTACAACTTGTGTAATTATTTCTCCAATTTTCAAACTAATAATGTCTGGCATTCAACAGAAAATAAGCAGGTGACAAAACAACACAGATCAAAATCCAAATTAATGACCAAAGAAAAACCTACAGGGGCTGCAAATAATATTATCAAATCTAAATTTTAAAATAACTATGCTTAACATGCTCCAGAAAATAAAATAAAATGTTGAAAAACTTGGCAAGAAAGTAGTAACTGGAAAAATGAACCACATGTAAATCTGCAACTGCAAATGAGAGTGAAAATTAGGAAATAGAGAAGAGAGTGTAAACAACATTGAAAAAAATGAGTTGGATCCCCTGGAGCATAAAAGAGAGATAATAGGCTGGAAGCTATATATGATGAGATTGAATCTGAGAATTTTCTAAAGTTAGCAAAAACCTTAAAGTCACATATTCAATCATCCCTATAGATCCTGAGCAAGAGAATAACAAACAAACAAACCTAAGCTTGTCGTATTAAAACATCTGAAAACCAAAAACAAAGAAAAATAATAAAAGCATTCAGACATTCAGAGGAGAAAAAGCCAAACTACTTTCAAAGGGACAACTATTAGTGACAAGCTGACTGCAGAATTGAAACAATGAAAGCTAGTTGGTAATAAAATATTACCTTCAGAGTTCTCATAGTGCTCATAGTAAATAACTTGCTACTGTGAATTTTGTATCCAGGGAAAATAACATCCCAAAATAGATAAATAGCATTTTTAGATAAGTAAAACCTGGCAGAATTCATCACCTGTAATCTACACCAAAGACAGAGAAAGATTACTTAGGCTCAGAATGTGAGATACAGGAAGAAATAAAGAACAATAAAAATGAGAAATGGATGAAGAAATGTAAATGTTTAATGACTACGTAAAAAATGAAAGTAGAACCTTATGAGAAAATATGACAATATTATATAAGTGGGAGAGGAATTAATGAAATTTAAAATGTTTCAATTTGTTGCCTTCCTCTGGAAGAGTCAAAAGTCCCATGTAACATTAGATTTTGATAACTGAAGGATGAATAATGTAATTTTTAGGGAAATCAATGAAGAATAGTAAGGCCAGATATTAGCACTAAGGTAATAGTGATAAAAAGTGGAATAATAAGAATATTTTGTCCAACAGGATAAAGGGAAAAAAATGGAGAACAGGTTAGATAAATAGAAGGGACTGAGTATGAGAGTAGTTGCAAATTGAAATATGTCACTAATTATATTAATTGTCAATGAAATATGCTGTCCAATTATAACACAAAGTTTGTCAAATGGGGTAAAAAGTTAACAATTTATAGCTTATCAGACATGCATCAAAAATATAAGGTTAAAAGGAAAAACAGACGAGAAAAGATATGCCATGCAAACTCTACCAAAGGACAGTTTGTATATATATTTACATACCAGGCAACATACATTTTAGGACAAAAACATAAAATACAGATGAAGTGTTGAAAATAACAAAATACTCAATTCACAAGAAGATAAGAATTCCATGTTTGCATATACCTAATAACATAGACTTATATAAAGCAAAAATTATCAGAAGTGGAAAAATTCCTAATCACAACGAAGCATTTAAAAACGCCTCTCTCAAAAAATGGTTGGGCAACCAGACAGAAATATCAGTAAGAAAATAGAAGTAAAAAACATGAATAACTACCACCTAGTTAGATACATGAGAACTATACTCAACAACTGTAAAATGAACTTTATTTTCAAGCAGACATGGAATGTTTACATAAATTGACCACATACAAGACCATAAAGCAAGTCCCTCGAAATTTCCAGGGGTTGAAATCATGTGGCAAATGTCACTCCAATTAAACTACAAATCAGTAACAAAAAGTTAACCAGAATAGAATCAATCTAAGTGTCCATTATGGATGAATGGATAAGAAAATGTGGGGTATACACAAAATGAAATATATTCAGCCACAAGAAAAAGAGAGTTGTCATTTGTGACAACATGGATAAACCTGGAGGAGATTATGCTGAGTGAAATAAGCCAGGCACAGAAGAAAAATACTGCATGATCTCACTTATATGCGAAATATAAAAAAGTTAGTTTCATGGAACTAGAGAATAGAATGATGGTTACCAAAGACTGGAGATGGGGATTGGAGAATGAGATGTTGGCCAAAAGGTACAGTTTCAGTGAGAAGGGATGTGTTTTCGAGATCTATTGCACAGCAAGGTAACTATAGTTTGTAATGATGTAACATATATTGCAGAATTGTTAAGAGAGCAGATTTTAAATGTTTGTGCCACACACACACACAAAATAAGTGAAGGAAATGTTATTTAGCTTTATTTAATGATTTGATAATGTATGCATAAATTAAAATATCACATTGTACCTTATAAATATAGACAAATATTATTTGTCAGTTAGAAAAAAAGTTAAGCAGAAAATCCCCACTTTTGGAAATGAATGACTGATAGGTCAAAAAAGACACCATAAGGGAAAATAATTGAAATCAATGATAATAAAAATATTACATATCAAAATGTGGGATGCAGTTAGAGATGGGTTTAAAGAATAATAATTCTTTAAATTATATTTTAAAGAACACTTTAAGAATAATTTAGAGAACCCAATAATAAGAAAACCTCGTTTAAATTGTACAAAACATTTGGGCAGATACTTCACAAATGAAAGTATCTAACAAGCCAATAGCCATATAAAAATATTTAAGATCATTAGTTATCAAAGAAATGCAGAATAAAACCCCAGATGAGATATCACATGGCTTTAGGTTGGCTGGCATTAAAAAGACTGATGATACCAAGCGCTGGTGAGGATGCGTGACAATATTGTTAGTGGGAATGTAAAACTTGTACAAGTACTTTGGAAAACAATATAGCAATGTCTTATAAAGTTAAACATACACCTGTACCTAACATATAACTCAGCAATCCCATTACTAGTTATTCATCCAAGAGAAATGGAACATATGTGCATATAATATATTGTACAAGAATATTCATACGAGTATTGTTCATAGATGCCAAAAAGTGTAAACAACTCAAATGGCCATCAATTGGCAAATGATTAGAAAAATTGTGGTACTTCTATATTATGGAATACTATTCAGAAGTAAAAAGCAGTAAAATATTAATGTATGCAACAATGCACTGGATCTCAAAAACAGTGAATCTCAAAAATAGTGAAATAATTCCAACACCACAGACTACATAATCTGTTATTTCATTTACCTGAAACTCAAAGAAAGACAAAACGATAGTAATAGAAAGCAAATTAGTAGTTCCCTGAAGCCACTTATCAGAGGTGGTGATTGACAGCTGAAGGGCATGAGGAAAAATTTTAGAGATTAGGATGCAGTTATTGTGTATGTTGATTATGCAGTTATTGTGTATGTTGATTATGCTGACATGACTATATGCACTTACGAAACTTCATCAAATTGTATATGTAGAATGAATTAAGTTTATTTTACATAAGTTATAACTCAATGAAAAGTAAAATGATTGCAGGAAAGCAAGGTTAGTTAAGTATTTGAAAATAAGCATACCATAAATAAACATTAAGAGGGAAAAATCATTTGGTCCTCCCAATAGATGCAGAAAAAGTACATTAAACTTAATATCTGTTTATAATAATACATTGAACACATAGCATAGGAAAAATATAAGGGAATTTCATTAACCAGGTTAATAATATCTGTAATAAGACTTCAGCAAACATTATATTTAGTGGTGCAATTTTGAGAGATTAGTATTTGAAATAAGAATGCCTGGTATTTGTCACTTCTGGTCATCATTTTATTGGAGTCTCTGCAAAAAGGCAAATTTAAGAAAGAAAATTCTTTAGAATTAGAAAGAAAGAAATAAAGCTATCGTATCATAGATCCCATGATCATATGTGGACAAAATTAGGAACAAAATTACAAGTAAATTGGTAGAAGTAGTAAGCAAAATCAGCATATTTTCTAAGCATAAGGTCTGTATATAAAATCAAAAGTGTTTCTGTGTGTCAGCAACAAATAGACAATAAAATTTAAAAATGCTATGTATAACATAAAATACAAGACACCTAAGAATAAATCTAGTGAAAGATGTGTACAATCTCTACACAGAAAACTATAAAATATTATTGAGAGAGATAAAAGAAATGGATGGCTATACCATGTTATAGATTGGATGACTCAATATTGTAAAGATATTAATTTCCCTAAAAATTGATATATATACACAAATTGATATATTTTATATATATATATATATATATATATATATATATATATATATATATATACATACATACATGCAAAGAGCCAAGAATAGCCAACACACTCTTGAAGTAAAAGAAGTTGAGAGATTTATGCTATAAAGATATCAAGACCTACTATAAAGCTGTACTATAATTAAGACAATGTGATATTGGCACAAGGAAAACTAGATCAAGGGATAGAATAGATGTTCTAGGAACAGAACAATTTATTTCTGTTAAAGGTGGTGCTGTAGGACAGTGGGCAAAAGGAATCTTTTCAATATATGGTTCTGGGGCAATTGGACATCGTCAGGAGGAAAATTTAGGCTTTACCTCTTCTTCACATAGTAAACAAAAAATCAATTCCCTGGATTCTCTATTAAAATGTGAAAAGCAGAAGCATAAAACTTGCAAAAGAAAAGCTAGGAGAATATATGTATAAACTCCAGCTGAAGAAAGATTTCATAAACACGACCCTCAAACGCATTAAATGTAAAGGAAATGTCAATAGACAGGACAGCGTCAAGATTAAGGTATTGTATTAAGAAAGTAAAAAAGATAAACCACCAGGTAGCAGGAGATATTTGCATAACCAGTAACTGACAAAGAGCTAGTGTCCGTATCATATAAAGGATCACCACAAGTCAATGAGAAAACGACAGTTTAATAGAAAAACAGGCAAGGGAGTTGAACAGGTATTTCACAAAGATACATTCAAGTGGCTACACACACAGAAAAGTGTTGTGCTGATCAGAAAATTACAAAGTAAAGCCACTAGGAGGTACAATGTATATCCCTAAATAGCTAAAATTACAATGACTGACAACACGAAATGTTGAAATGGAAATAAAACTTTCCCAAATTGATAGGGGAAGTAGAAATAGGTACAATCGCTAATGACCTATTAGTGTTAATACATATGTACTCTATGGTCTTGAAATTTGACTTTTAGTTACCCAACACACGTGTGTGCAAATACAGTAAGAGACTATAAAAGAATGTTCATAGCAGCATTATTATAGCAAAATATTGGCAACGATCTAAATGTTAATCAGTGGTAATATAGATAAATTGTGCAATAGTCATACAATACGAATGCTGTATAACCATGCAAATGAATGAACTGATGCATGCAATGGCATAGATAAATCTCACCATCAGAATATTGAAGAAATAAGCTAGACACAATTCCATAATAAGCCGGACACAATTCCATAATAAGGCAGGCAGGCACATGAATCCATTCATAAAAAGATGAAAAGCAGGAAAAACGAAACACAGCGTTAGGCATAAGGATAGAGATGGTCTTCGAGGAGGAGAGAGATTAGACAATGTTCTATTTTTTTTTGTCCTGAGAGGTAGTTGATATTTTACAAATATGTTGTGATAATTTATTAGTGTTTTTGTTTTATGTGATTTTCTGTTTATGTGTTACTGTAATTGCACAGTGAGATCACCTTGCCCGCTGCCTAGATGGAGCCGATTTATCAAGACAGGGGAATTGCACTGGCAAGAGTAATTCGCACAGAGCCGGCTGTGCTGGAGACCGGAGTTTTATTATTACTCAAATCAGTCTCCCCAAGCATTCGGGGATCAGAGTTTTTAAAGATATTTTGACGGGTAGGGCCTTGGGAAGTGGGGAGTGTGGATTGCTCAGGTTGGAGATGGAATCCTAGGGGGTTGAAGTGAGTTTTGCTTGCAGTTTTCTGTTCCTGGGTGGGATTGCAGAACTGGTCAAGCCAGATTACCAGTCTGGGTGGTGTCAGTTGATCCATCCAACGCAGGGTCTGCAAGAGGCACTGATTTTGCGTTTTACAATCGTGGTGTTATCCCCAGGAGCAATCTGGGGAGGTTCAGACTCTTGGAACCAGAGTCTGAACACATGACCCCTAAACCATAATTTCTAATCGTGTAGCTCATTTGTTATTTCTGCAAAGGCAGACTGGTCCCCAGGCAAGAAGGGCGACTTTTTGGGAAAGGGCTGTTATCAATTTTGTTTCAGAGCCAAACCATGAACTGAATTCCTTCTCAAAGTTAGTTTAAAGGTTGGGAGCAAGATAGAGTCGGTTAGGTCTGATCTCTTTCACTGTTGTAATTTCCTCAGTTATAATTTTTGCAAAGGTGGTTTCATTGTCGTTTACAATAAAATAAGGTAAAATGTAAAGCAGTCATTGGTGACCTTCAGGAGAATAATTTCAGCAATGTTACTGAGGCTGGAGAAAGTTAAGGTAGGGAAAGGCTGGGCAGGATGTAAAATAACAATTTCAGATCACTTTGAGGGCTGTTCAGCAATGGGAGCAAAGGATAGAAAAAAATTTGCCATGGTATTATTGTAGTGTATTTTAGCTATTAGTAAAATCTTCTTTATTCAAGAGTGGGAAGGCATAAATTTGCTTTTTTATTTCCTGGCACCTTTCATAAAATTCCATCAACGAAATTTCATTATCTTTTCTTTGAATGCCTATTCAAACTGCACTAATATTAGATTTAGGAAGAAATAAACCTTTCTCTTACAAAGAGCCCCTTTTATAATTTTGTTCATTCCGTATGACAACTAGGACTGAAAATTGAGGCAGGTCTGGGGATGTCTCTCAGCTCTACAAAAGAAAGATATTTGTTGAATCTCTCCATTTTCCCTTTTAGGATTGCTGAGAAGGTTTTATGTTCCTGGCATGACATAGAATTCTCTTTGGATAAGGAGACTTTGCTGTATTCTGTGGCCTCTGAAAGTGCCTCAGCCCAACATCTGTCTGAAACAACCAATATGCTGATTATAAGGGAAATTGGATAAAAGGTGCCTACTGTTATTAGGACTCTTATCACACTGTACCGTGTGATCTGCTTCATATTTTAGTCTCAAAAAAGAGAGAGAGAGAGAGAGAGAGAGTTAAAATCAGTAGTGCAGCAGTCTTTTAGAGAAATTCTATCTTATCCTAGAGACAGAAACAAACTGGATCACGAAAAAGGAAAGAAACTTCACAGATAACCAGCCAGAAAAGAATTGAGTTGGGATGGAGTGTGATTCTGCTGAATTGTTTTATTCAAAGTCCTTAGGGTTGGAAGGACTATCATTAATATGACTTTGATCAGAGTCAGGAAAAACTACGAGATATGCAAAATCCAATCAGTTTTCATTGAACAAGCTGTAAAAGTTACGGTCCTATCAACCAGAATTTCACCTGATGAAATATCCAAATCAGCTGATTAGATTAAGTTTACAAAACATAGACTATGCCAATGATCACAAAGGTTATTACTGAATTTATTACAAAAGCATGAATGTTAAGAATTTGATTTATTCCATCATTTCTTACTATGGAAACGTTTATACCATCACAAGAAATTTGGGTTTCCTATATCAGCGTGTCGAAGTGAGAAATATACTCCAAATTTTAACTCAGAAATTTATTTAACCCAAGATCTTTGAATCATACTTAGCTATTTGGAGAAAAAATTTGATCTCAAACAAATCCATGCAATAACTAAGAAAGCATAGCCAATTTTTCTGCTTCAAACTAGAGACAGAATTTGCTTTTAAAGCACCCAGTGCAGATCTAACCAGGAAAATCTTTAATACACATATTTTAAATGTGTGGGTGATACATTTCTAATGACGATTTTGAGGAGATATATCTGTGATTTTCAATTTATTTTTGTATATTATTGTTTGGCATACTGATGACCCTGCACTTTCAAAGGATTGATTTTACTTTCAGGGAACCTCATTTTGTTACTTACCTTTAACTTGCCTGCCTTAATGCCCAGTAAAGATTTTACTCCAACCTTTCTCCAGAACTTGCTGCTTTGTTAGAGAATAATCTTGCATTCCATCAGATGAGAACAAGGGTCGATTTACCACAGTTGCATGTGTTACTGGGATATGAACTAATTTTGTTTACGTATTAGTAATTAAATTTTATCTATTGCTAATTATAATTATTCAGTGGCTTAATTGCCACTGTTTTGGAGCTAGTTGACTAGATATCTTCATTTGGGTGGGTAGTTTAAGATTTTGACGTCCTAACCGAGGGAATAGGTTTTTTTAATTAAGTAACCAGCCTAGTCAGCATCGCCATGGCTCAAATGGGAGACAAACTGGCATCACAGATGTACAGTAGATTGATCGCATAACAGCTCCCATTCTCCACCCCTCCCTGTACCACTCCCTTTGCCTTGTAATTTCTTCAGTGCTCTTTGGGCTGGGTATTCCATCTCACCCCTTGACTTCAGATTGAGCACATGACTTGCCTTGTACAATGGCATGTTAGAAAGTGTAACCCAAGCAGAAGCCGGAACAAGTGCTCGCATGCTTTTGATGAGTCTCTTGCAGCTTTGTGATTTCCATGAGAACGTGCCTGCTGGCTTGTTGTAAGATGAGGCACATGGAGCAGAGCTGAGTTGTCCCAGACACCCCAGCTGAGGCCGTCCTAGATCAGCTAACAGGCAGCCACCTCCGGACTTGAGACTTGAGCCAGCTGAGGCCAGAAGTACTGCTCAGTCAAACTCAGCCTAGACCAACAACCCACAGACCTCTGGGTAAATTAAATGCTTATTATTATTTTTTTAACACCACTGGTTGTGGGGTGGTTTGTTACATAGCGTTATGGTAGATAATGGGTAGAACATGGTTTCATCAACATCTAGTTTTATAGCTAAATTGCCGATGTAGCACTTTACAAACTCATACATTTTGCTGATCAGATTGTCAGAGCTGGTCAGGAGGTACCTTCAAGACAGTTGAAAGTTAATTGCTTGGAAGTACAGAAATATGACAGAGGAATTTATGTTATAACAAATATCTTTGACCAAACTTTTCTCAAGTTCCTGAAGCTTCTCCTAGGCCCATCCTTGCACTTCCTTGTAAAATCCAGTTTTAGACAAGAACTCTGCTAAGTCAGCTTGGCAAAAACCCTCCACCCTTGATACCTGATTAGGCTTCTCATTCTCTACCATCCCCCAGATGATGTCTGATCACCCTGGTCCATCTTCAGCAAGAATCCTTGTAGGTCAGTTTAGCTAGAATTCCTCTTATCTCTGATGGTTCCTTTTAATAATTTTGCATCCACTGGCCCCCACACTACTCAGCTGTAAATCCCCACTTGCCCATGCTGTATTCAAAGCTGAGTCCAATCTCTCTCTTCCAGTGCAAAATCCCACCGCAGTGGCTGCTATGTCCATTGTAATGGTCCTGAATAAAGACTTCCTATTCTGCTTTAACAAGTGCCATTGAAGACTTTTTTCCTTTAACAGTTGTTCCTTCTTTTCTGCAGCTGAATGCTGAATTCAGGGGACAGTGGGCCTAGGGTCAGGCTGTAGCTTGGTGGCAGCAGTGGTCTCTCTTTTGCTATAGACAAACTTCTCATTCCGGGGCATGTAGACGTGATTCTTTCTTTGTGTCTCACGTGCTCTATTCTTCGTCAGCTTGTCACTTAATGGGAAGAAAGAAAACACCAGGAAATATTTCTCACCCCCAGGAAGCATGTGAAATACGTCCATCATATTTTTCTGGTTATTAAATAATTATTTCAACTTGTTCAGCATATCTTGGGGAAATTCAGACCACATATATTTTAAGATTTCTGACTTTAGGAAAGATGTTTGATTTCATTTTGATATTTTTACAGTATAATATGAAACTGTGCTAATCTATTTCTATAACTGGATTCTCATTTATAATAATACCAATCTTAATATTACTTTTTTCCTAGATTAGCACCGTAAAGCTCCATGTAGTTATCTAAGTTGAAGTTATCAGGGAGACAAGAAAAGCAAAAGCTTAAAATAACCTCGAGAAATAGTATTTGGGTTATTCTGCTCACAAATCATCTTATTTCACAAGATTTGGGAGAGCTTCGTTGCTCCCTGATGCAAGTTGGCCATTTTGCAGTTTGAAGTTTTGAGGTGACTCACCTGAAAATTGAGTTAAAAGCAGCCTGAATAAGATGGCTCACCAAAATGACAGGTGTAGTATTTGAGGCTTGCCAGGAGTGAAATACTTCAAGGTTTTCTTTCTCCCTTTCTCTCACTACTTTTTTCATTTTTTTTCCTTCAGAACTGACCCACTTGGAAAATTCTGGAATTTCTAGCTCATTTATTGCTTTAAAAATATTTATATTATGACTTCCAGACAACAAAGATGGTGATAATTTGTATAATATAACACTTCTACTTTGGGTCCTCACAGAAACAACCCAAGAAATATAAAAATATCAAGAAGCAGACATTATCACTGGAAATTATGGGAAAGTACTCTTAAAAAGCTGGGGATATTAGTTAGTTTCTTTATATTTAATGTAGATTTTTCCAAAACAAAGGATATGGGGCTGAGACTTTTAGAAAAGTCCTACCGGTGATGAATTAGGAGGGATGAGTCTGACAGCTGTGTGTACCCTGGAGAGGGTGACTTGGGTTCACTTAACTCCTTGTTCATGGAGGTGGATCCACAGCATATGAAAGTGCTTGCATTAGGAGATATTAGAGTTCATATAGGACTCATATTAAGCAGAAAGCTGCCAGTGAGGCAAGATGTCTTGTAGACACCTTTGATTTTTTTCCATTTGATGTGCTAAGCAGTAGCCTGGCAAAGCAGATTGCGTAAGATTTGCCATGAATCTGGGCATTACGAAGAGCCAGAGAGAGAGAAAAAGGCTGACAGCTGATCCTCAGCAGAGTGGATCACCAGAGAGTTGCTCCTCCACTTCCTCAGTCTCTGAAACAGCCACGTACCCATGTGATTTAGAGCAATTAAGCTTTCTGCCAAGGGCCTGAAAAGGAAATTTTAAGGAAAAATACATGGTGGATGAGAGGGGTCCAAAGAGCCTGAGCCATCCTCATTAAATATGAATGGATCACACCAAAATGCCTCAGTACGATAGTGAAGAAAATGTTCTCAAGCTTAAAAGGAAGAAGATGCAGATGTTGTATTTCTACAATAGTTTCCACAAGAAAGAGAACAAATGTAAAATGATCTCTTTGTGCTTTCAATAAAACTCTAGAAAATAGGAAGTAGAAGCATGGGAAAAAAAAGCAGGAAACAGACTAAAAGGGATCCAGCTGAGAGAGAGAGAGAGAGAGAGAGCAAGCAAGCAAGCAAAAATTCAGTGAGTTGGATGAGGCAGGAAAACAGAAAGGAAACTAAAATGTAATCGCTGACTTAAAATTTGCATGAGAAAGACTAAAATCTGTATGAGGAGGCTTAAAATGGAAAAGTTTTTCTATGATATAATGAATCATAATGTGGAAAACAACTTTGAGAAGCTTTCCAGAATTCAGATGAAGGGGATAAAGAATGAAATTGATGAGAAAGAAGATGATATGGTTCATGAATCCTGGAGATGTAACAGAAGGAACGTGGTGTTTCAGAATTGTCTTCTGAACATTAACTGCAAGAAGAAATGAAGCACGACTTTCAGGATTTTGAGAACAAATATGTTTGGCTTTAAGATTTTTTGTTTAACACTTAATTGGGTTTTATTCACATGGAATGCAACTGAAGTATATTTTCAGATAATAGCTGGCTAAAAAAGTAGACTGCTAATAACGTTCTCTTCTTAAGCTACAGGAAATTAAAAAGAAAACCTCAAAATGATTAATGGTCAATAGTGAAAAAAATAATTAAACGAGTCTTATGATTGTAGTTGTAAAGTCAGCTAAATAGGTCATAGTTATTGAAAAGTGATACAAATTTAAAAAATAGAAATTGGGTTTTACTAACAAAAATATCAAGTGAGAGATTGGGGGTATGATGTAAAACTATGAATGTCCTCAAGTTACATGGAGGAGAAAAAACTGATTGTATATTTTCTGACATTAACTTTTTTAAATTACAAAGATGTGTGAGATTATTTCATTGTGAGATGCAGTGTTTCATACAGAATCTTGCACACAGTGATTGAGTAGGATTTGGTGCTTTAATCATAAAGCTAAAACCAGTGTAACCACCTCTCAGGAGCAGAAGGAGTCTGACACCAGCCTACCCCAGCAGCCTGCTTTGTTCTTCCCTGATTACAAATTCATTTCTTCCCCTTAGCCATGAACATCATCCTAACTTTTTTGTATTGAAATAAAATCATTTTGCCACCTGAACAATATGGTTTACTTTTGCCTGCTTTTGAGCATCATGTAAGTAGAATTAAATTCTGTATGTAGGTATTATTTTGTATGTTCCTTTTTTTTGTTCAACAGTTTGGGTCATGTTGTTGATAGTTTATTTAATTTTATTACTTTATAGGATTTCATTATCTATTCATATAATTTATTTATCCTTTCTAATGTTGGTGAACTTTTGGAATATTTGCAATTCTTGGCTTTTATGAGAAGTATGTCTTAAAATATTTTACAAGGTGATGGCATATAGCATTGAATAAAGATGTATGATTGAAAAAAATAAATGAAAATATTAATACATCAAAATAATGCTAAAAAAGTAAGAAATCTTAAAATAGGACTTACAAAATGGGCTGACAAAAGCAAATCCAAACATGAAATAAATATGAACACACCTTTTTTTTTTTGAGGTGGAGTCTGGCTCTGTCCTCCAGGCTGGAGTGCAGTGGTGCGATCTCCGCTTACTGCAACCTCCGCCTTCTGGGTTCAAGCAACTCTACTACCTCAGCCTCCCTAGAAGCTGGAATTACAGGTACGTGCCACCATGCTTGGCTAATTTTTATATTTTTAGTAGAGATCGGATTTCACCATGTAGGCCAGGCTGGTCTTAAACTCCTGACCTCAGGTGATCTGCCCATCTCACCTCGGCCTCCCAAAGTGCTGGGATTACAGGCATGAGTCACTGCGCCCGGCCCTGAGCACATTACTTCTTATTAAAACCTAAATATTAGGACTGGGTTAGAAATGATATCTGAATGTGAGCTATTTATTATGAGTACTCATAAAATAAAACGATGCAGAAAGGTCAAGATTAAAAGGGTAAGAAAAACTACATTAAGGTTCACATCTGTAATCCCAGCACTTTGGAAGGCTAAGGTGGGTGGATCGCCTGAGGTCAGGAGTTCGAGACCAGGCTGACCAACATGGTGAAACCTTGTCTCTACTAAAACTGCAAAAATTAGCCGGGCATGGTTGTGCATGCCTGTAATCCCAGCTACTTGGGATGCTGAGGCAGGAGAATCACTTGAACCCAGGAGGTAGAGGTTGCAGTGAGCAGAGATCATGCCATTGCACTCTAGCTTGGGTAACGAGCAACACTGTTTCAAAAACAGAAATAAAAACAAAACACTACATTAAGAAAATCAAACAAAACATCTGGAGTTACAGTAATAATATTACACAATTAAACTTCAAGGTAAAAGTATGAAACAGAACAAAAATCGTTTATGATTTAAAAAAGACAAGTGTAATAACATTTTGTAATTCAAACTAAAAAAAGATCAAATTACATTAAAAACACAAATTCAAGAACAATTCAAGAAATTAAAAAAATACATGTCCTTTTTTCAGTATATAACACAAGAAATAGGAAATAATGCTAAGACATATCTAAATAATATAATAAATTCAGATGACATAGTAGATTTAAAGCTATATTTTCTATAACAAAGAAATATACTTAGTATATAAATAAAAATTTGATAAATAGTATGATATAATTTACAAAAGAGAAAGGGAAAATAACACAGATGGCGGAAATTAATGAAATTAGAAAACCTAAAAATAGAATATCTGCATAAAAGGGAATGCAATGACAGCCATTGAGATTAAAAATTACAAGCAAATATTTAAAACTCTTTTCTAAAATTTAATATCTCAAGAATGAATGAATAGGAGGGAATATGAATACAAAAATGACTCAATGAGAAGGAAAAAATAAAAAATCGGAGCATCTGAACAAAATATCAAGCTAGATATTAAAATATTTTTTCAAAAATTACTTTCTGAAAATGTTCTGGGCCCAGAACACTGAACTGGTAAGCTCTGTTATTTTGTTGAGCGCAGATAAAGAATACAGATCAGTATTATACTGTATATACTCTTTTATGACCTATAGATAGCTGACATTATTTTACAAACTATTATTACCCCCATCTGGTCATGAAAGTAAAAAAAAAAATCCAAAACACCAATCTCATTTATAAATTTCATCTCAATATTGTAAATAAAGTTATAGCAAGTTAAATTCCAGAAAAGTTACAGTTACATGTCAAAAACAAACATCTTACCAAACGAGTAGAAAAAGTAGATGAACCTTTTGGTATGGTGAAGGTCTATTTAAACCTAAATAACAAAGGAAGAAACTATTTTAAAAAATCAATAGTTTATAAGTGTATGTCAATAATACAATGATCCCAATTAAAAGGCAAGAGTAGAAGAAGAAAAAATATTGTAATCCCTGTCGAAGAGCTTGTATGTTTGATATGTAAAGGTTTGTTACAATTGAGTAAGAAAAATAAGTGCCTGAATTGAAAATTTGGCATAGCCATAAGTAGACAATTCACTAAAAAAGTAATACATAAATAACACGATATAACAATAAATAAATAACAGCTTCTCTCATCATCAAAGTCCTACAGATTAAAACACTGGCTCAGTATCTAGCTATGATTAGTTCATTGCAACTTTGTGGAAGTCCAAAGGCATTTGAAGACCCTGATGTATTCCTAGGGCACTTAGTATTCTCAGTCTACACCCTAACACAGGGTTGAGTTCCTATTTCCAGGAATTATTTTGGATATCTCTCTGATGCATGCTCCTTTTGTCAACATTTGAGTTGACAAAACGTGAAAATTAGGCCCTTTCCAACACACACACACGAACCTCACTAGGATGAATCATCCATACTGATGAAGGGGAGGTGGGGGAGGGAACACGTAACAACAGCTTGGACAACTTCATAGTGGAAAACAGATATTCCTGTTGTTGAAATTCCTTTTCGACACTACCTTTGGAGGAAGTTTTGTTAAGCACAGATAAAGAACATAGATCATTGTTATGCTCTTCTATGACGTGCAGGTAGCTGACATAATTTCTGTGAGATCTCTCAGCCTTAAAATATGAGATTGGCTCATTATCTCCTCCTCCGTCTATGCTCTCTGTCCCTCTCCTATTTCTTGACACTTTCCTCTTTTCTCCCCAGCAATTCTGGTTGTGCCAGTGGCTCAGCGAATGAACTGTCTCTTTGTTGCCTTGGCTTCTGCTGCCAATAGTACTCTGAGAGCCTCATCGTCTATTCCAAAGAACTGACCAAAGTTCCTAAATAAGGCAGTTTGGAATGATTCTTTCATTAAGAAGAATCAGCTGCTGACTTTTGGGATAATAATGGTTCTACCGTGGTATTAAGACAGAATATGTCTTCAAAAATTGCTGCTTTAGGCTCCCTCCCAATGGGTTCTACCAGTATTTCCTAAGGATATTTGTTTGCTCTCTGCTGTCATCGTAATTACTTTAGACAAGTTTGGAACCCACCCATTCCCCACTCCCCTCCACCTGCGTCAAGCATTACCCACCACATCAGGCATCCTCTTTCAGAACTGTGGGTCCTAAAGCATAGCAGACCACCTTTATTCCTGCCACCATGGTGAGGAATGATAGCGTCGTGAGTTGATCTTGGCCATAGCTATAAAGGTTATGAAGAAATGAAATACATTTTAACTACAGCTAGTATAAAATGTGGGGATTTGTGTTGAAATCTTGAACCCTATTCATGATCTAAAAGTATGAAGCTGTAATTGTTAACTATTACAAGTTGTTTGGATTCTGTATTTTATTAATTGCATGCACTGACAAGTTACGTGTGGTTAGGAATCTATGACAACTTTAAACAAATGGAAATTTTTATTTGGGAAAAATTGGACCCCTACAAAGCCCTGTCTTAAATGAAAGAAAAAGGGGAGTGGAAGAACCATTATATACTGAATGTCTACGTGTCCCAGGCATTACTTTATTAGGCCTCCCACAAAATCTATGTAGGTCCCGTTATTGTTTTCATTTATAGTTAGGGAAAAGGCGATTAGCAGTCTTACTGCTTTTCCCAAGGTTCTAGATGGTTACGTGGTAGTGAGGCAGGACAGACAAGCCCCCAAATTGGGGGTTAGCTCAGGAGAGTTCTTGGCTTCTCCCAGGAAAGCAATGGTGAGCCAGTGATGTTTAACGGCAACTTTTATTGAAGTGGCAAGTATGTCTGTACAAAAGCACAGGTACTGCTTCTTTTGGAGCAGGGTTACCTTATAGACAGCGTGCCCAGAGTAGCAGCTCAGAAGCAGCTGTGCACTCATATTTATACCCACTTTTAATTACATGCAAGTAAGGGGTGGTTTATGCAGAAATTTCTAGGAAAATGGTGGTAACTTCTGACTGGTTGGGTCGTTGCCATAGAAAGGAGTGTGTAACCTCTGGGTGTTGCCATGACAATGGTAAACTGACATGACATACTGGTAGGCGTGTCTTATAACGAGATGCTTCCATGCTAAACCTGTTTTAGCTAGTCCTCAATTTGTTCTGGTGACCAAGGCCCACCTCTGATGTCCAAGCCTTGCTTTCAGAGTCGAATCCCACCTCTTAGCTCAGTTGAGCACACTTTTCATCTGTAATCCTCACAGTAAACTCTGAGATACCCTACACAGCCAATGTTTTTAGTTTGCTTCATTTAAATTATGTAAATTAACTGGATAATTGGGTTTTCTGTAACAGAAATCTGGCAAGGCTGTTGTGAAACTTGAAATTTTAAGAATTTCTCCAGAAGAAGTCCCTTGGTTGCCCTAAGTCTATTGACCATCCTTGGTTTAATTTTTTTTTTTTTTTAAATCATTGTGGTAATCGCTTTTTTAAAAAAACCACTCTTTTCTTTTTTTCATTCTTTACATATTGCTAATTTCTAGTCCCATTATTTATATTATAGCCAAGACATCGGCATTCACCTTTGGATCACTGCAGCTATGGCACTCTCTTAATTGGAAGAGGGTGAATGTTAATCATTTAAATTACTATTATGATATTTTTCAGTGCCACGAGTGCCCAAGAGGCTTTTAATACACCAAATGATAATAGGACAAATTTTACTCCTTCCCTGTGCGGTTGTAATTTAAAGGTGAAAATAAGTATAATGCAGCTAAATGCGATTATTAGTTAGTATCAAATATTATAACTTTACAAGCTATGAGTACAGTTGCCTCCCCTTTTTCATGGTTTCCCTTTCTGTGGTTTTAGTTACCCTCAGGACAGTACAAGAGATTTTGAGAGAGAGAGAGCGAGAGAGAGACGTTCATATAACTTTTATTACAGCATATTGTTATAATGGTTCTATTTTATTATTGTTGTTAATCACTATGCCTAATTTATAAATTAAACTTTATCATAAGTGTATATATATAGGAAAAAACAGTATATGTAGGATTTGGTACTATTCATGATTTTGGACATCCACTGGGGATCTTGGAAGCTATCCCTTGAGAATAAGGAGGGGGGACTACTACAATGCCTTAGAAGCCTTCTCTTATGCTATTTGTAGAAAATTTAAAGTGCAGCATAGATGTCTCACCATTGCTTTGTACAATTTAGATTTAATTTTTCAGTTTTAGTGTCCTATAGTAAGAAGAAACCTAATAGGGTTAACCCTTAACTTATCCCTAATACGTGAAAATTATTGCTATAACTTTAAGAAGAGTTAGGTCAAAATCAGATTTGGGTAGGTGACTGAAGACTGGGAATATACTTTATTTATATTTCTCCTGGGCTCGATTCCAATGGGTAACTTGAAAGCAGAGAAACTCTCTTATTGCCAGATCTCTGAGCCAAGTATGTACCTCATGTCTACCTCAGTTTTGCCTTTCCCTGCCTTTATCTGTGAATGACGTCTCCGGTTCCTAGAAAAACAAACAAACAAACAAAACAAAAAAACCAACTTGAATCAGCAATTGCCTGCCTTAGTTTTGGAAATTCTATATAACATCATGCTGCTTTAATACCTTTTGGAAGCTTAGAATATTAATCTTTTCTTACTTTAAAATAATTGGGATGGAAACTGTTTGTAATGCTCAATGACAGTTTGCTTTCTTGTTGTGCCTTTTATGTGTGAATCACAAAGCATTTTGCAAACCATAACTCAGTTCTTGCAGCTCTCTGGTGAGGCAGATCCCATTATCCCTGTTTTACAGATGATCATGAAACAACCCCTTGGAGTTTCAGTGAGGAGCCTCACATCATGCAGTGAGTCAATGGGAAAGTTGGGGAAGGAACTTGTAGAACTTTTGACATACTCCTTGAATCTGACGACTCAAGAAGGATAAGGAATTCGTAAATGAGGAAGATAAATGAAGAGCCATCGGAAGAGCTGTTTTGTAACTAGCAATAATTGTTCTGATAAATTTTACATTTTGCCTTAGTTTTTAAGTTTGTATATAAATGAAGGTTTGTTGGACTACTACTAGGATACTTTTTTGTGGCTTCTAATATGTAATATACATAACTAAGGAGGAAGATATTTAAAATAAGCAATAGTGGAAAGTGCAGTGGGATATGCAAGAAATAATTTCAATGGACACAATGTACTATTTGGGTATGCAATAATATGCAAACTTAAATGCTAAATTCAAAGGTCAATACACCAAATTATTTGCTATGATGAGTTGCCAGAAAAAAAATACAGTGCAATTTCAGATGTATGTAACCTAAGGCTCATTTTTTAAATTTATCAGAACAACTATTGCTCATTACAAAACACCTTTTCTGATGGCTCTCCATTTATCTTCATTTATGCATTCCTCATTCTTCTTAAGGCATTAAATTCACGGGGCATGTCAAAAAACCGGAAGCCACTTTTCCTGGAGGTCATTTAGTCAGTTCAACCTCTGTTATACTGAAATCATTCAACTTAAAAGATAATTCTATTTGCTAAAAGTACTTGGAGAAGGAGGATTTCATTAGATAATATGAGAAAATGATCTTTTAGTGAAATGTGTACCTCTTATCTGTAGCAGACAAAATGATTTGGTGATTGAGGGAGATGGGTCGGCTGTCCAGATTGAGGTGTGCAGTGACAACAGGATCAGGGTCTGTTCCTCCAGTTGGCTGCTGAGGCTTTTAGTTTTGTCAGTTCACCCAGGGTTAGCAGGTTCTGGAGGACTAAGTGAAGTTAGCCACATTGTAAAGAGACCAATGTACAAGCCAGGGTGCACCTGTAACTCACACTGAAATTGGATTGGCATACTTATGCTAAGTACTGAGGGTGTTTTATTTCTAGAAGGTAAGGACAATTGAAAAACCAAGTTAATATCAGAATTCTATTGAAAAGTCAGTTTCAAGGATTGGATGATCTGAATGGCGTGTCTGTCATGTCTGAAAAAGGTAAATTTGCCTAGTGAAGAGTAAGAGCATTTGTGGGGCCGACTGGATGCCCTGCAGGCCTCTACCTGTAGGCAAAGATAACATTACCCTTTGTGTGTTTTCATTAGTTGGACAACAGGTTTTCTAATAAAAATTGTGCTTCTGCATGCATGTTGAGGTGTGGAAAACAATCTGGTCTGCAAACAATCCATTTAGAAGTTGTCTCTTCAAAAGTTGATTATTTTGAATATGCCCACCACATTTCGCTCACTTTTTTGCTTTCTTTTTATATTGATTCTCATTAATTTCTTGCCATGCTTGTCTTCTGAATTACTACTCAAAATTCTGAGGATTACCATTACCTTTATATAATATATAATATAATTCTTCATACTGTAATTAGTCATTCCTTGTAGTTCTTCTTAGTCATTTTTTAGTTTTCTTTCTTGAGCTTAATATTTTTTTACATTCGATGTTTTTGTAGGAACCAAAAGTTACTGTGGAATTTATACTGTGTTTTTCTTGGGAAGTAAAGAAGAGTTGGTGGCTGCGTTGATATAAGTAGGGGAAAAAGGATACTGAAGTTAAGAAATGATGTGAAAGATGAGATTAGGTATCAGCCCCAGTTGATTAGTTTCCTGAAGGGCTGTTTTATCAGCCTTTAGTTCTTTTGCTTTTTAGCTAAAGCAATTGCTGGCTTCAGGTTCACTTCATAGCTCAGTATCAGTGATAACTGTGATCAGAAAAGCAAGGACTGAGTAATGCTTTACTGTTAGTGTATGATGACTGACCCTTTTCCCAGGCTGTGACCTTCTTTACCTGTGGCTCGGCAGCATGCAGGAGAAGACACATTGTCTTAAAACACAAAAGATGTTTGCATCCAGTTTGGTCTTCACCCTAAATCATGAGAATTCAGTATCAGCGAGAGACATTCTGAGGAAACCACCTTAGAATATACAATGGATACAGAAAATGGAAGGCTGAGTTGGAAACAATTCACTATTCTCAGCATTGCTACTGGTATTTTATTTTTCCATTGTTAATTTCACCTTCATTGTCTTCAATCCACCACAAACTGCAAAACAATTTCATTTATGATACAAGACTGTGTCCTTTTCAAAAAGCTGATCCGTCAAGACTGGTGAAGTTCCCATAGTCTCCAGTAGAGTCCCCGAGGCTTCCATGTGCCTGACTACTTCATCTGATGTGGAAAACCCTGAATACACATGTTCTCCACAGGCTCTGGAGCTGCCAAGTGTTTAATTGAGAAATAGAGCCAGAATAAATGAAGACTCTGGAGTGGCTCGAGCTCCCTGAAAGCAGCTGGTCATTAGCCTGATTCACTGCATCAAGCATGTGGGCCTTAGGATGTTGAAGGCACCCACTGGTCTCTCTAATTCCTGCAAGAATCCCCATCCCAGTGCTCCTTGATGAAGAGCTGTCTCTCTACTCTGAACATTTCCGATGATAAAACATAACATTTCAATTTTTATGAACGTCAGCTAAGCCCATCTCAGGGATTTCCAGTCCTGGTGTGCCGGCAATTTAGGGAATGATAGTAGCTTATTTTCATGGCCAAAACAATATTTTCATCCTCATGTCCTCTTCCAGAACTTTCCCACTTCCCCATCAAGAAGTAGAGTCCATTTTACCTCCCCTTGGTATCTGGATGGGCTTTTGGGGTGCATTGCTATGTGGGGTATAGCAAAATTGATGTTCAGTGACTTCCTAGGTCAGAAAAAGTGATATATTAATATATATTCATATACTATTATTATAATATTAATATAAGTGTATATTTATATATATTAATATACTTATCTCATATAAATATATATTTATATATTGATTACATAGATATTATATTAATATACATTATATATAAATATGTTAACACAATAATACCACATGTTAATTATTTAATAAATTATATGTAAATATATATTAAGATACACTTATATATTAATATATACTTATATATACTTATATAATATATTAAGTATATATAAGTATATATAGTTATATGCTTATATGATATATTAATATATACTTATATACTTACATGATATATTATATATATTTATATATACTTATATGATATATGCTTATATAAGTATATATTAATATATCATATATCATATAAGTATGTGATATATACTTATCATATACTTACATAAGCATATATCAATGATATTAATATATACTTACGTACTTATATAAGCATATATGGATATATTAATATATACTCTCTTGAGGTTCTCACTCTTGGAGCCAGCCTCAGTGTTGGAGAAATCCTGGTGACATAAAGAGGCCATACATAGGTATTCCCACAATGGTAAGTGTCAGCTGCCACATATGTGAAGAAATGAACCTTCAGTCACAGGCTCCCCATCCATCTGGAGCAGAGAGGAACTGCCCTGCTGCACTTTCTGCACATTCCCAAGCCACAGAATCCACGGGCATCATAAATGGCTGTTTTATGCTACTAGTTTGGGGGTGATTTGTTACAAAGCAATTGATAAGCAGAAGAGGGAGCAGGGTACTTGGAGTGTGTGTGTGTGTGTGTGTGTGTGTGAATGTGTGTGAATGGAAATTGTTAAACGATCATATTCTCTAAAATAAAGTGAATTTTGAAAAATTAAAAAACTACTTAATAGTATTTATTAATTCAATATCTATGAAAACATTGTATTAAATCATTTAAATATTTATCAAACTGCTGTGATTTTTATCTTGACAATTTTTGTCATTATTTTCATATCAACTTCACCATTACAAATACTATTTTAGTTTAACTTTTATATTATATTAACTTTTACTATGTTTATTTATAGTACCTCACTTCAATAAAACTTGCTTAAACTTCATTTTATGTAATATCCTCAAAATTATGGCTTGAATAGCCCTATTTTATTAATACATTTAAAAATAAATTCATGACTAATTAAAACTATAAAGGAGTTGTCCATTTACCACCTACAATTTTCTCCCATTTCACAGTTGGTACATGTCTTACTTTGTTGAAGAGCATCTTTTCGTTTTGGAAAACAACAGTGACATGAAACTGACAATAGTATTTTCCAAACTTTTAGTGTTTTGGATGTCACCCATAGGGACTGGCCTGTGTTAAGGAACAAGCATAGTAGATCCACATTACGAGGAATATATTTGAAAATCTACCAAGGATCTAGCCGCATTTCAAGACTTTCGTAGTTACTGATTTGACCATTGCAGAAATGGCTTTAAACACCCAAATGTCACTTGCTGGACGCTCAGCTTGTGTACAAGTTTTTTCTTGGGGTTGCATGGACAGAGGCATGCATGTACCCTTAGGGGCCTAAGCTAGAAATTAGAAGACCTGGTTATTATTTCTAATTCTTTCAAATAGTAAGTATTTGGAACCTGGGTGTCTCAACCCAAGTTTCCCGAAAAGCAAAGCTTGAGACAGTTTTGGAGTTTTATTCCAGGGATTGCGGCACAAGGGTAGTGAAATAGAAGAGTAGGGAAAGCAACCACAAGAAAGTGTTATCAAGTCAGCCACCGTTGCAAGCAACTTGTGCATGATCCCATGGGACTTCCTGAAGCGAGTTTCATTACTGTGTTAGTCCGTTTTCACGCTGCTGATAAATACATACCTGAGATGGGGTAATTTATAAAGAAAAAAGGGTTTAATGGACTCACAGTTCCACGTGGCTGTGGAGGCCTGACAATCACGGTGGAAGGCGAAAGGCACATCTTACATGGCGGCAGATAAGAGAGAATGAGAACCAAGCAAAAGGGATCTCCCTTTATAAAACCATCAGATCTTGTGAGACTTATTCACTACCATGAGAACAGTATGGGGGAAGCCGCCTCCATGATTCAATTATCTCCTACTGGGTGTCTTCCACAATACATGGGAATTACAGGAGCTACAATTGGAGATGAGATTTGGGTGGAGACATGACAAAACCATATCAAGTATTATCTACCTGGAGGACAAAAGCAGGGCATTTTCATTCTTTGCTTTGCGTTCTCTGTTGCCTACACCTGACACCCACTGGGTGGTACGTATGTGAGTGCAGAGAAAATTAACGTGGACTTTCCTTGCCATGGCATCAGAGAAGACCTAGCAGGAAGCAAGGAGCATGTGAGTTGCCTCAAAGTGAAGGAAGCACTTTGGGACTGCACCATCACCAAACTGGCTTAAGCATGTGCAAAGAGGCTACAGTAAGAAATGAAGTGAGACAGTTTTGAAGTAGTGCATAAGAATGTTTGATGTGCTTGGCAAAGATGCTCCCTGTTTTGGACTTGTTTTCTCATCAATCAGATACGAGAATTGTATGAGAGGAATTTAAAATCCAGCACTGGAAGTCTAATTACCAACCTGAGGTAGTGCTGGCCTAATGTTACACTCCTAATCCCCCAGACAGGCACATCAGACCAAGAAGAACTATGTTGAAAGGGCATAAGCACAGGTCAATTAAGTGATGCTAAGAGAAGACCTATCTACTTTGCTTGTCTACTATGTAGATTCCAATATCCTTACCCCACAGAGTACCTAGTAGGCTCTGAACAATTCTGGATGAGGAAAGGATGATACATCTTGGGAGACTTGGTGCCTTCTGTCTTAGGCCCTGTACATGAACACTACTCATGTCTGGTTACAAATGGGTCTCCCTCTCTTTATTTGGAAGGCCAGGACTGGAGCCCATGACAGCTACACATGGGCTTTGCCATATGGGAATTTGTTGTGCTGAAAAATACTTGGGATTCTACTCACCTTTCTTGATAGCACCCTGATTTTGATCTCCAATGAAGACACACATGAAAAACCACATGAATCTGAAAACAGGCATCGAGAGAGAATGGTTCAATTTAGAATTTTTCAACCTTGACACTGTCCTCTGAGGGTTTATTTTTATACAAGTCGTGTAGCTGGTGATTGCTATTTTCAGGTTCTAAAAGCAGCAACTATTTTGCTGGTCTTTGCTTGTTTCTTTCACCTTCTGCTTTCTGCCCTAGAGTTCCTTCCAGCCCAAATTATTCAAACCTTCTTATGATTGATGCTTTTTGAAAAGAGTTTGGAAAATGAATTTCAGTTCAGTTTTGTGGTGCAAATCACCCAGCCTCCAGGGGTTTATAATGTCTTGGTTAATAAAGATTCTGGAGATTCAACCCAGAGGTCCGTGTGAAGTTGGAAAGAAAGCAGAACAACTCAGCCAAGATGTATTTAATTTTTAAAACAACCATTAAGTTCCACACTTAAGCTTCTGAATTTCCTTTTTATATTTCTTAAGAGACAATGAATAGCTTCAATTTGAGAGGGTGATCATCCTGAAACAGTGCAGAATGACAGCATTTCATTTCATATATATCAATTTTTTCCACAAGTTCGCTATTCCTCCATTCAATGAGGCTAAGTGGTTTTCTCTGAACTGGCGTTGGTCAACATTATTATCAACTGTGTGATGAAAAATATCCTTGCATATCAAACCTCCAGCCTCCCTCACATGCTTAGCTCATTTTGCTCTCAAGTGCTTGGCCTTGTAAGTGATTGCTATGATTCAGTTTTGAGTGAAAGAAATGCTCATTTCCAGTCTGTGATAATTATTGTATAAGGCTTAGATTGTTCTATACAAACGAGAGCAAATTATCCATCAGTGATGAAGATAATAGGTAGTAGTTCCTCGATCTCTCCTCATCTGCTCTTATTACCCATCCCCTCACTTCACGCTCTGCAGACATGAGAATAATAATCTTCACAAAACTTTTTGCTGAGTTGAAGTTTCAGGTTGTGCCTAACTACTTAGTGATAGCAATTGGCCGTGTAATTTTTTCTTACTTTCCAAGGAAAGGAGGATTTATTAATTTCATTGAACAACATTGTCACATTAAAATTGTGTAGAGTTTCATCAAGCTTATGTGACTGTCAGTACATGTTTCTTTACTTTTGCAACTTACAGTGAATGCAGATAAAGAGTCAAAGTGCTTGCATGTGACAATAAAATGCATGCCAATATTAAGTAGCTTGCCCACCTCTGCGCTGCATGGTGTATTTTCAGAGAATAGCAGAGAAGTGTATGGATTTTTCACGTTGGCAAGACCTTTATGAAAAATGTCACTCGTAAACTCTGAAGTCATTTTAATATAAGACTTCAGAAATAATCTGCTTGTAGTCACAATGTGAGCTGGAGTTTCTTTTAATAATTTATCTAAGGGATCTACTCAACATTTTCCCTCTATTTAGCACCTGAAAAATGGCAGACTCTTTGGAAAATGGGTAAGACTGAAAAATCCATTCACTTATCTGCTATGCTCTGAAAATTAGTTGTATGCACAGCTATTATACATAATTATAATTTCAAACTATGGCTTGAAGCTATTAATGTTTCTCTATTCTTTTTTGCTTTGTTTGTAGTGACCTTGTATCTTATTCTAAGGATTAAACATTGTTAAATTGGATACAGAACGAACAAAACATATGAAGTAGTACGGCAGTGCTTGTGACTTACTATTTTATTTATTTCTATTGTTAATCAATTGATGAACCTGGAAGAGAAATGATTATATCCTTTATAATGTCATCAATGAAGTATTGATTGATTTATTAAAAATAACAAATTCTTGTTCACACTTGAAGGAAGGCATCTCATCATGTTTAAAAAAAATATCCTCAGTGTGAGTTGGTAGTTCAGAGACTCTGTTTTAGTTAAATCTCAACTTAGTCAAATATAAACTGCATTACCTTGGCGAGCCACCCAATGTCCCTGAACTTCAGCTCCAGCATGTGACATGATACCTACTCCACAGAGTTGCTGTAAGAACTCAGTGAGATGAGTTGCACAAATTTTATTTATTTGTTTTTTTTTGAGACAGAGTCTTGCTCTGTCACCCAGGCTGGAGTGCAGTGGCGCCATCTCGGCTCACTGCAAGCTCCGCCTCCAGGGTTCACGCCATTCTCCTGCCTCAGCCTCCTGAGTAGCTGGGACTACAGGTGCCCGCCACCATGCCCGGCTAATTTTTTATATTTTTAGTAGAGATGGTTTTCACCCTGTTAGTCAGGATGGTCTCGATCTCCTGACCTCATGATCTGCCTGCCTCGGCCTCCCAAAGTGCTGAGATTACAAGTGTGAGCCACCACGCCCGGCCGAGTTGTACAAACCTTTAACTCAATGCCTGGAAGAGAGTTGTGTGCTTAAAAGACACTCATTTTCTTTTTTCCTGAAGCGATGGAAGATATTTTCTAGGATCCTTTTATCTGTAATTTTCAACTTTCAACGGGAAAGAGAAATCAAGACAAAGTAATAACTTACACAATTCTCTGTCATTCCAGGAATGTGACAGGAGGCCCTGAAACGTTCTCCTTTGTAACTCTACTACTGACTTCAGATTTTGGGCATTCTCACAATGAAATACTCTTCCATAGTAGCCTGTGAACCTATGGCTGGGAGAAGCCTGTAAACTAGTAATCCATTTTACAACAGGCAAGCCAGGCCCTAGGACCAAGGACTCAGGCCTTCAAACACCAACTGAGATACCCTCTGTGGTGGGAAGAGCGTAGCCACAACATTGTGGAAAGTAGTCATCTCATTAATTTCACCAGGTTCCTGGGAACACATGGTGAGTCACTGAGGGAGGGTCAGGACATTGAGGTCTGATATCTGGGAATCATGCTATTGCTCACAGCACCCTCTTGTTTGGGTGTGTCGTTAGCTTCCAATTAGGGATTTCTGATGAGTCCTGACATAACGCTGTTTGCTTTGTGGATATTTAAAACGTAGCTTACCTATAGCCCTCAAATATATGGAAATCCATTTTATCCCCTTGGGCTCCCCCATGTAAGCTAGTTTAAAAATGAGTCAGATCTTACAGCTGTTTTGGGACAGCAATACCACTGACCACTTGAAGCGATGTTGAAGTTGCTTATTTTGCTGGAGTTGAGGCAGTTTATTCATCCGTGTTCAGGTGGACCCAAACGAGCCATCATTCTGGTGTTTAAAATTCATTCTATTGTAGTGAGATGAGATAAAATAGAATGATATCCTTGTAGCTTCCCCAAGCATAAAAAGAATAATTAAATATTATTGCACACTCTTCACACATCTCTTCATTACCAAACGTTGGTTAAGTGCCTGCTTCCCCCAACTCTGCCTCCCCCTTATCCCTAATGGAGACAATGACCTTGAAGAGCCTTTAGTTTGTCCATGATTAAAATGCATTCTATCTGTAAGTATATGTGTGAAAATAAAAATCTTGTGAACATACTGAACAAATTGGGAGAAAGATACTGTACCCTTTCAAATTAACATGATGAGAATTTTAAAAATTTTCCCCTGGCATATTAATGAGACCCGGGAGTCACTGTTATCCATTGTTATTCAATTAAACATTTTAGGAATAAAGTTCATCCAATTTATTTAGGAAGGGTCTTGGCTACAAATACAGCTGCACTTAATTAGCTTCCAATTTGCTTTGTTGTTCTATGTTGCTGGAACATAAAGGGTGGGTCCCAGTGCCCTCTAGCCTTCCCACGGGCATCTTGTTTGAGTCAGTTGATTAATTTTGAGAGCCAGCTCAGACTTTGGATACAAGTCTCTGTGTCCTTTGTTCCTGTCAGGTGTTGTCATTGTCATCTTGAAACATATTCAAGGAGGCACCTTCCCAATGAGGGTATCAGTCACTCCGTTAGGTGTGGTAGAGTGACTGATTAAGTTATGTTTAAAAGATATTAAGTCCAGTGACAAACGAAACAGGGCATGGGCTTGTAATTGGTCCTGGTAGGGAGGGAGAGAGTGTGTGATGGTAGGATGGTGGCATCTTTGGTGTTACTGTCAGGTCAACACTCATCGTAAGCAAGATGAATGAGGGACAACGTGTGGGCTGGGATGACCAATAGCTTTGAAGCTGCCAACGAGCCCTCTTAATCAGACTAAGTACAGTACAGAAGACTTGTGATTTAGTTACCAAACTACTAAACTTTCTTTATGAGGGTGAAGGCTTCTTAAGAGACAATTAATGTGTAGATTCACAAGATGTTCTAAGGCAAGCTGGTCTGAGCCAAAGAAGCCAGGGACACCGGGGAGAGAGCCCCACCCACCAGCAAGGATATATAAAAGCTCAGGACTCTGAAGTGACATTCACAACTCAGGAGGTAACTTCAGCAAGCTACCTGCAGCCCTCTGTCTGACATCATGTCCTTCAACTGCTCCACAAGAAATTGCTCTTCCAGGCCCATTGGAGGACGCTGCACTGGTCCAGTGACCCAAGTTACCACGACTTCCACCACTGATGCTGACTGCCTGGGCGGCATCTATTTGCCCAGTTCCTTCCAAACTGGCTCTTGGCTCCTGGACCACTGTCAGGAGACCTGCTGCGGGCCCACTGCTTGCCAGCCAACCTGTTACCAGCGAACTTCATGTGTCTCCAACCCTTGCCAGGTGACCTGTTCTCGACAAACTACCTGTGTTTCCAACCCCTGCTCAACTACCTGCAGCCGACCGCTCACCTTTGTCTCTAGTGGATGTCAACCCCTGGGAGGTATCTCCAGTGTCTGCCAACCAGTGGGAGGAGTCTCTACTGTCTGCCAGCCAGCCTGCGGGGTCTCCAGGACGTACCAGCAGTCCTGTGTGTCCAGCTGCCGAAGAACCTGCTAAGTGTGTAGGAGCCAGTGAGCGAATCAAGACTCCACGACCTGCCAGCTGTTTCCAGGATCTTCCAGCATGCTGCTTGTCCCTGAATAGCCCTTCGTAGCTGACCCTTCTTCTGACTGCCTGATTGCTGGCTACTAGCCATGCACACGCTGTCTTTGGGACTCTAAAACTTTTCTGGCCATCCCTAAGCTTGCTTTAAGGGTTGCTCACTGGTGCTGTGTATGCCTCTGGATGTATCCAGAAGCTTTACCACCCACGCCCCAGTCTCTGATGCTTTTGACATGTTTTCACCTTGCTGCTGTATCTCCTGGCCTCTGCTTTTGTGTCTCTCAAAAACGGAGCTTGTCTTACCATGTATTGCTCAATAAACCTGCATTAGTTGGCATTGCAAATATATGTCTCAGCAGAGTTCTTTTTTAAAAATTTCAACTTTTAATTTAGATTCTGGGGGGTACACATGCAGGTTTGCTACCGCGGTAGACTGTGTGATGCTGAGGTTTGGGGTACGACTGAACTCGTCTCTCAAGTATTGAACACAGTACCCAATAGGTAGTTTTCCAACCCTCTTCCCTCTTCCTCTCTCCCCGCTCTTGCAGTTGCCAGCATCTATCGTTTTTATCTTTATGTACATGTGTACCTGGTGTTTAGTTCCTACTTATTGGTGAGAATAGGTGGTATTTGGTTTTCTCAGCAGAGCTTCTTGTTTGCAAGAGTCTTTGCTGATCAGGGTCTGATTTTTATTTTTTTTTCCTGAGCCTAGAATATGGGCTTAATCATTATGCCCTGTGACCAAACAAAGGACTATCTTATATTTTACTTGTTCAGAGAGAGTCTTCAGCTGTATGGTGAAGTAAGGGTTATGATATTTTTCTTTTTTTCTTTTCTTCTATTCTCTTTTCTTTTTTTGAGACGGAGTCTTGCTCTGTCGCCCAGGCTGGAGTGCAGTGGCACGATCTTGGCTCACTGTAAACTCTGCCTCCTGGGTCCAAGCAATTCTCCTGCCTCAGCCTCCAGAGTAGCTGGGATTACAGATGTTCACCACTATGCCTGGCTAATTTTTGTAGTTTTAATAGAGACAGGGTTTCACCACATTGGCCAGGCTGGTTTTGAACTCCTGACCTCAGGTGATCTGCCACCTCGGCCTCCCAAAGTGCTGGGATGATTGGCCAGGCCTATGAGATTTCTAGAAGTAACTTGTCTTCTATGCCTCCTTCAATTTCTGGGGGCACACGGAATAACTTTCATATAGGAAAAAGAAAAGTTACTCAGAAAACCAGGTATTTCAGAAAGGTGTGCCGGGAAGGGAGCAGTGGGATCACTGAGAGGTGCGGAGTCTTATTTAGTTAAAGGATCACAATAGAAACCTTTGGAAAAGATCCCTCCATGATCAACCGGGATGGAAGGAGAAGGAGAGAGGAAGGGAAGTCACTTTTCAGGCCCCGAAATTCATCACATCAAAAGAGTGACTCTAGCTTTATACCCCCTCACTCGTGGTGGTAGACTGGTAGAATCTCCCAATCGGGTATACCAGTTGATTGGTCGCGTTAACGCCCTGAGAAAATTAAAGCTCTGTGTTTTAGTAAATCTGGGCAGGAGGGACTTAAAAAGAAGCTCAAAAACCTGTTGGCTTATATTAATACTTAGCTAAACTTCTTGCTTGTTCTTCCCTGGAACTCGTGTACTGAATAAAACAAACCATCTGGATAGGTGGAGGTTGACATGCTAAGTTCTTTTGCCATTTTTTTTTTTTTAAAGAAAGTGAAGACTGGCTACCAACTGGTTTGCTTTTGCCCTTCTCATTTATTCTGTCCAGAAAAACATCTTGATTTTCTTTTCAGAGTTGCTTAAGGAGATACAAAAGCAGATGATTTTTACACAAAATGGAGACATATGAGGTACACGTGCTGTCAACAACGGGTGTCTTTTTTTGAAACAGAAATGCTGGTGCCTCATGGAGAATTTGATCTCACTCTGTGTTGTCAGTGCAAAATGGATTTCTTGTTTCTCTGATGGTTTTCAGAGGCAAAATGTATAGATGATTTCCGTATAGATGCAATATTTTTAATTTTTCCAGTTGATGACTATACTCTTAGTATTCCCCTAATAGGATCATGTTAGTATGTATAGTTCATGGTAATATTTCAACAAAGCAAGACATGGTTTTTAGTCCATATTAGTTTCATGCCCTCTCATTTTAAAAGAAGAACTCTGGCTTTTGGAAATGCTCTGATTTATTTTAAAATAGAAATCACTAGGGGAACTCTACATTGCCTTTTCAAAGCTGTTATTACATGGTTCTCATTTGTTGTTTATTTTAGTTACTTCACATATAATTTGGAAAATTCCCACTTTTTAAGAAGGTGACAGATTAATTTTTTTTTAACTTTCAGCTTTCTAGATTTCAATAAAAAATATAAGGACAGAGGTACCTTTTTTATCTTTTTATTTAGATGGTTATTTGGCTCTAATAGACAACATTTCTATATTAATAATATATAAGAACATAGCCTTTACGGTCAGATATGAACAGGCTTTTGCGTGGACTATTTATTGTGACAATGTGAACATTTAAGTCTGCGGTAGCTGTCTTGCAAAGCTATTTTCTTGCCTTCATTTCTGTTTGGGGAATCATCTTCTTTGCTATTAGAGCTATTCTATTTGTACTTGAACTTTGGAAGTTCTCTCCATTCTTCGCCTTATTACGTAATAAATTGTAAAGTTTCAAAGTTTGCTTTTGAGAACAACAGTCTTTTAAAAGACAGGGCAGTGATGATTTCTTTCTCTTCATTGACGGCCTAGAAATGCCATTTGTATCCAATATCTCACAGCTGCAGGGAAGGAGCATAACTTTTCCTGGTTCTGCCACTTGGGTGCAGGGTGTGTTGACATTTCTAAGCCTTAGTTAGCTCGTCTGTGTGTGAACGGTAGATAACGGTAGCATCTCACACCTTTGTTTTCAGGAGTAAATTGAGGTAATATACATGTAACCCAAGTATCAGCTGAGCCATCCTGTCATTTAACATTGAAACAAAAATAGCTCTCTTCTCTCCTTTTGCTGTTTGGTGGAAGTCTTGGCTGCTCCCAATATTTCCGAGGAATCTGAGAGTAGAGAGGTTGGGGAAAGACGTCTAACTTTTTTCTTATCTTCTTGGGCTCTGAACTTCTACTTTAGAAGAATCGGTTCATTTCACGAATTTTCTTTCTATTTTATGGTCGGCTTCTGTTCAGACTACCGTGATTCAGATATTTACACTTCCTTTCCATGATTTTCACTACAATCCACTTATACAAGGCATTTGTGTTTCTAACACTTTATAGAAAGTTTGAGGCCAGGTGCGGTGGCTCACACCTGTAATCCCAGCACTTTGGGAGGCCGAGGAGGGCGGATCACGAGGTCAGGAGATCGAGACCATCCTGGCTAACACGGTGAAAACCTGTCTCTACTGAAAATACAAAAAATTAGCCAGGTGAGGTGGCGGCGCCTGTAGTCCCAGCTGCTCGGAAGACTGAGGCACAAAAATGGCATGAACCCAGGAGGCGGAGCTTGCAGTGAGCCCAGATCGTGCCACTGCACTCCAGTCTGGGCGACAGAGAGAGACTCCGTCTCAAAAAAAAAAAAAGAAAGAAAGTTTGAGGACACAGAGAACATTTATACTCTAGTGATATAACAACTTAAATCTAATTTAAATTTTTTATCATGGTAAAATATGTATTCAGCATAAAAGTTGTCATTTAAGTATTTTCAGGTGTATAATTCAGTGGCATTAAGTAAATTCACAATATCATGTCACTATTTCCAGAAGTTTTTCTCCATCCCAGACTGAAGTCTCTCGGCCATTGTCTTTGGGACATTATCTCAATGTTCCAGCTCAAAATCGAATTTCTCCCTCTTGTTCTCCCTCCCTTCTTCCCTTCCTGCCACCTTCTCTCACCCTCTCCTTTCTCTCTTTTCCCTCTTCGACTCCTTTCCGCCCTCTCTCCCTTCTAACTTTCTTTCAACAAACATTAGAATACCTCTGCTGTTCCTGTTATCCCAGCACTTTTGGAGGCCAAGGCAGGTGGATCATGAAATCAGGAGACTGAGGTCATCCTAGACAACATGGTGAAACCCCGTCTCTACTACAAATACAAAAAAATTAGCCAGGCATGGTGGTGCATGCCTGTAGTCCCAGCTACTTTGGAGGGTGAGGCAGGAGAATCGCTTGAACCTGGAGGCGGAGGTTGTAGTGAGCCAAGATTGTGCCACTGCACTCCAGCCTGGTGACAGAGCGAGACTCTGTCTCAAAAAAAAAAAAAAAAAAAAAGAATACCTCTGATGTTTCAGCTTCTATGCAAGGTGCTGGTTATGCAGTGGAAAACAAAGCCATTACTATTCCTGCTCTCCTGAAGCTCATACTTGGGTTGTGAAGGACAAACTCACTGATTCTTCACCATCTTCTATATATTTTGCTCCCCTTAGGGCTTCACATTTTACTTCCAAATGCCTTACTTTTCTCCGGTGCATATAAAGGCTTACCAAGATGCTACATCGTGCAAGTTCTCAGTGAAGGATGGACGGATATTCTATTCTTTTACTTATATGTTGCTTGCTTATAATGACACTGTGATGAAAGTTGAAAGTATAACCTACCTTTGGAATATCTGACTTTAAATCTGAGCGATCTAAAACTTACAAGACTCAAAAGAAGGTACTGAGATTTGGTCAAATAGCAGGAATGAATACTTGACACATTGGGACACAGCCCGGAACCGTCCCTTTAAAGCTATCCATGTAGATAGATAAAGGTGGGCTCTGATCTTCCCCTTCACCCTTGGTAAATACCTAGGCTTGATCTTTTTAGATTTTTTGAAAACTCCTACCTGTGCTTAGGAGTTTGTAAATGGCTTCCTATTTGAAAAGCTTTGGGTTTGCTTTTAGAAGTCTGAAAGCTTTACTTATTAGGATCTCTCACTTCAATCTCTTTTGTAAACTGTGCTTTCCTGTGTTTAACTGCCTGATGGGCATGTTCAGAGAGACGCCTAGAGTAATACTCAAAGAAATTTTCTTTCTTTCTTTTTTTTTTTTTTTTGAGATAGAGTCTTACTTTGTTGCCTAGGCGTGTGCAGAGGCGTGATCTCGGCTTACTGCAACCTCCGCCTCCCGGGTTCAAGCAATTCTCCCCCCTCAGCCTCCCAAGTAGCTGGGATTACAGGCACCCCCCACCACGCCCAGCTAATTTTTTTTATGTGTGTATTTTTAGTACAGACGGGGTTTCACCATGTTGGCCAGGCTGGTCTCAAATTGACCTCAGGTGATCTGCCTGCCTTAGCCTCCCAAAGTGCTGGGATTACAGGCATGAGCCACTGTGCCTGGCTAATATTCAAAGAAATTTTCCAAACTCAAATTGTTATAGTATCTATTATATTAATTGGACATGATTTGTATGAAACAATTATGATTGGGAACCAGTACCTATTAGCACAAGTGAAAAGCTATTATAAGCAAATATGATTGCTTTGTGTAAGTTGTTCTGTGCTCTATTATAAAAATAGATGATATAATAAGAATATGTAATAATTACATTAGTGATAGTTGCTGGTTCCTGTGAGAAAGACAGGTGATTACTCTTTTTTATTTTTATTTTTGGGACAGAGTCTTATTCTGTAACCCAGGCTGGAGTGCAGTGGTGCGATTATGGCTCACTGTAGCCTCAACCTCCCAGGCTAAAGCGACCCTCCCAGACAGGTGATTACTCTTGATCCAGAACTCGATGTGGTCTAGGGTAGAATTTGTTTAGTGATGTATGGATTTCTTAGCTATATACTTACCACCAAAACAAGTTATTAAAATTTCTTCATGAAAAAGACTATAGTTTTGGGCCTGAAACTCTAGGCCCTAAACCACCTTTCTCTTTCTTGAAAACATTTTTTAAATGACTATGGAAATATTCTTAGGAACACATCAATTGCAATGGCAGAGAAGACTTTCACAAAAATGAAATATTCTTTTGCGAAAAACTCTCATCATACTAATTTTTGCCTCTTGGTTAATGGTGCTGCCATCTTCCATGTCATGTAGAATTGAAATCTTGTTATTAGTTTTTCTCCTCTTTTCCCCTAACTTGGCATAGTTAATTAAATAACAGGAGCTATTGTTCCTTCTTAGTAACCGTAACAATTCTTCTGGTGATTTTCTTAGCGTTTCCTCTGCCTCTACCTATGGTGGGCAGCCATTGCCTTATACTGGGGTCCATCATAAGCCCCTAACTGATCCTAGTGTTTCTCCTGTCTGCCTCGTCCTCTCTGCATAACCCTAACAGAACTATCTGGATTAGTTTGCTGGGACTGCCATAACAGAGTACTACACTGGGTGGCTTAAACAATTGATTCAATAGTCTGTTCATCTTTCTTTTTTCATGATAAAGAATAAACTATGGAAATAAAATTCACTGGAAAGTGAAGTGAATTTACCCCCAAAGCTTACTCCATGAACAAAAGTTATAGTTATAAATCCTGGGATTAAGGGTTGCATTCCTTTTCAAATTGATTTGATTAAACAGAGGAAATAATTTAATCTTTTCATTAGCTCTTGCCAAGATAATAATTCATTGACTCTTCCCTTATCTCTGTACATGATTCTGGAATGAGCTTGAAAGATGTTTCTCTTTCAAGAAAAGCTTGCAAATGATCTGCAAAGCATATGTAGTATTCTTGTAGAAATCAGAAACTTTAGAAGAGGGAAAACATTCTTTTAGAAAAGTCACAGGACTTGGAATGAGTGGTCTGATTGGAATGAATTCAGTCCTAGCATATTGATAGTAAGTTAGGTTGTTTGATCTCTCAGTCACTGTCTCTGCCTGTGTAAATGAGGATAGTAATGCTAACTTGAAGTATTAGCTTAGGTTGAGGCTCATTGTTATAAAAGATAGACTGTGTAAATGTCCAGGATGAAAGGAACATGTACTTTGAATTCTCAGCATTGCTACCACGAGAGAGAGAGAGAGAGAGAGAGAGGGAGTTTATGCACTGCGCCATTTCTTCTTTTCCTACGAACTTAATTCATGAGAAATAGTCATAAGTGTGCATAATTAATTATATTGAGATAGTTTATTGTATGCTGCTTCTTATATCAAAAATTAGAAAGCACATAAATATCTTGCCAGTAGTAGAGTGGTTAAATAAATCATGGGAATGTCTATACAAATGTAGCCGTTGAAACAATACTAAGGATCTGGAAATATTCTTGTTTTTAAAGAAGACATGCCATTAAATAAGACAATATACCACATCGTTACAATTTTGTAAATGTACATATATAGTAAGATGAATACACAAAGTTGTTAACAACAACAACAAAAGGATAAACTGTGTTGTCCTTGTGGCTTCACCCAATGGGAGTTTATTTCCTGCTCATTTCAAGCCTCCAATGGCTATTCCGGTTAGTGGGTAGCTCTTCTTCAATATGACTTGAGGACGCAGGCACTTTCTGTCTTGTGCCTCTTGTAGCTTCAACTCATGGCTTCCAGTGTGGCTGCAGAAGGTCAAAGAGCAGGGGGACTACACATAGGAAATTTCTGTGAGCTGCCTTGGAAGTGACCCCTACGGCTTCTGCTCACATTTCATTGGCAAGTTTCCATTCATGTGGCCACTCTTGAAAGGAGTCTGGTTCATATGGTCTTGATGTGGGCAAAGGAAGAAGAGAAAATGGGTTTGGTGAAGAGCTAGTTTGTGGCCATCCCTGATAATGTGACTGTGAGAATGAAGGAGTGTGAAATGAAAGTGTGACTCACAGTAGGCACTCTAAAAGTGCTGGCTGAATCTGAACTAGAATTCTATTTTCATCTGCCCACCAAAGGAGCCCTGTTTTAGGAAACAAGAATTCACAGGGGCCGGGCGCGGTGGCTCAAGCCTGGAATCCCAGCACTTTGGGAGGCCGAGACGGGCGGATCACGAGGTCAGGAGATCGAGACCATCCTGGCTAACACAGTGAAACCCCGTCTCTACTAAAAATACAAAAAAGTAGCCGGGCTCGGTGGTGGGCGCCTGTAGTCCCAGCTCCTCGGGAGGCTGAGGCAGGAGAATGGCGTAAACCCGGGAGGTGGAGCTTGCAATGAGCTGAGATCCGGCCACTGCACTCCAGCCCGGGCAATAGAGCGAGACTCCGTCTCAAAAAAATAAAAATAAAAATAAAAATAAAGCACAGGAGGGGATTCATCTGGGCACTAATCTAATAAACTCAGGGATTGTGTACAGCAGTTAAGGATCCATCTGTCTAGGAGGCATTATTTTTTAAATCCCAGGGAACATACTTCCAGTCTAAAATTGAGACTTTAGCAATTAGTGCTTATTTAAAAGGAGCTAATTCTGATAATGTCTATAATAATAATTTAGATATTTCTCACTTGAAATAAAATAGGAATTGGCCGGGCGCGGTGGCTCAAGCCTGTAATCCCAGCACTTTGGGAGGCCAAGACAGGCGGATCAGAAGGTCAGGAGATCGAGACCATCCTGGCTAACACGGTGAAACCCCGTCTCTACTAAAAAATACAAAAAGCTAGCCGGGCGAGGTGGCGGGCGCCTGTAGTCCCAGCTACTCGGGAGGCTGAGGCAGGAGAATGGCGTCAACCCGGGAGGCGGAGCTTGCAGTGAGCTGAGATCCGGTCACTGCACTCCAGCCGGGCGGGTGACAGGGCGAGACTCCGTCTAAAAAAAAAAAAAAAGAAAGAAATAAAATAGGAATTGACCAGAAAATAACTCCATAAGTGAAACTAAGGCACATAATTTTTCAATTTCTCTTTATTGTGCATAAATCACATAATATCATCTTACATTATCTAGGTCTGTCCCTTATTTTCATAGTGTAGCAATAGTTTTTGTAAGATATTAGTGCTGGAAGACACCTTAGAACTAATTTAATACAACCCCCTCATTTAATGAATGAGGAAGTAGGGAGAGAGTGATTTTGTTGTCCAATAAAAAATGACAGACTGGGCGTGGTGGCTCATTTCTGTAATCCCAGCACTTTAGGAGGCTGAGGGGGGCAGATTACGAGGTCAGGAGTTTGAGACCAGCCTGGCCAATATGGTGATACACTGTCTCTCCTAAAAATACAAAAATTAACTGGGCGTGGTGGTGGACGCCTGTAGTTCCAGCTACTTGGGAGGCTAAGGCAGGAAAATCACTTGAACACAGGAGGTGGAGGTTGCAGTGAGTCAAGATCATGCCACTGCACTCCTGCTGGGCAACAGAGCAAGATGCCATCTCAAAAAAAAAAAAAAAAAAAAAAAAAAAAAGACAGTAATGGAACCGTAAGTGACTTCTGATTGAGGGATTTTTTACTATAAATATGAAGGCAACACTATCCAGATTTTGTGGCTGAATAGTGTTGCCTTCATATTTAGAGTAAAATATTCACATTTTCCAATGAGTTACTATGTAAGTAGATTTTGCAGGGGTGCTGTATTTCCTGTTAGATTCTATACTCTTTGACAAGGGCCTCTATACCTGTTTCATTTAGCAAAACAATTATTTTTTATTTTTCTGAAATTCAAATGTTACTCAGTCTTATATCTGTTGCTAAGATATAAACAACAGATAGAAGATATCCTGCTCATAAATGCATATCAAAACCATAATGAGATACCATCTCATGCCAGTTAGAATGGCGATCATTAAAAAGTCAGAAAACAACAGATGCTGGAGAGGATGTGGAGAAACAGGAACGCTTTTACACTGTTGGTGGGAGTGTAAATTAGTTCAACCATTGTGGAAGACAGTGTGGCGATTCCTCAAGGATCTGGAACTAGAAATACCATTTGACCCAGTGATCCCATTACTAGGTATATACACAAAGGATTATAAGTCATGCTACTATAAAGACACATGCACACTTATGTTTATTGTGGCACTATTCACAATAGCAAAGACTTGGAACCAACACAAATGTCCATCAATGGTAGACTGGATAAAGAAAATGTGGCACATATACACCATGGAATACAATGCAGCCATAAAGAAAGGATGAGTTCATGTCCTTTGCAGGGACGTGGATGAAGCTAGAAACCATCACTCTGAGCAAACTATCACAGGGACAGAAAACCAAGCACTGCATGTTCTCACTCATAGGTGAGAATTGAACAATGAGAACACATGGACACAGGGTGGGGAACATCACACAGGGGGACCTGTCAGGGGGTGAGGGTTTGGGGGAGGGATGGCATTAGGAGAAATACCTAATGTAAATGACGAGTTGATGGGTGCAGCAAATCAACATGGCACATGTATACATATGTAACAAACCTGCATGTTGTGCACATGTACCCTAGAACTTAAAGTATAATACAAAAAATTAACTACCATAAAAAAGAAGATATCCTGCTCATAACACATATCACATATCCTGCACATAAATCTATGCAGGAAACTTATCCTATGTTGTACTTAAGGGAACTGTTTTTACTCTAGAAGGCTCGGCTGGCTCTCTAACCACGAAGACCTGGGCCACTCCTCCTGATGTCTGTCCTATTCTGTTTGATGTGACCTCCACAATCATTGGGGGCTTATGATGGTGGAGGAAGGCTGAGCTCGCATAGCAATGAGTACCTGCAAACTGGTAGGCGGTGCTAGTTGATGAGTCTGCCATCTCCTGTCTCAGGATCCTATTGCTTTTTTTCTTTATCACCTCAGGACATCTTCCCAAGATCTCACCATCCCTCGGCCATGTCAAATTCTCAATGTTGCTGGCTTTGGTCTTGTTGAATAATTTTTAATTTTTTTTTTTTTTTTTTAGTATAGTCATATCCCATTTAGGACAAGTATTTGGGATATATGCATACTAAAACATTTTTGTTATTTGAACCTCACATGTAACTGGGATCTGTATTTTATTTGTAAATTTCTGCAAACATCTTTTTTGATGTAATATTAACAGTGGCACAGAAAAAAGTGTTCAGTAGGGCAGATGTCTGAGAAATTCAGATCCAGTTAATTTAACACTATTTGTTTCCTTAGTCATCTCAGATATTTAATATTGTTACCATGTACTATGAATCTCTGGCTGGACATACTATTCAGTGTGTGTGTGTGTGTGTGTGTGTGTGTGTGTGTATGTATATATATACAATATATGTATATATAGACACACAATAGATGTATATATGTATGTATACAATACATGTATATATGTATATATGTATACAATGTATATGTATATACATATATGTACATATGTATATCCACATATAATATATATACACACACATACATACACACACACACACACACACACACATTAGAACTATAGAACCCATTTATCTGGAGCTTCTAGTGATACTATTGTTCTGTGAAAGGCATTCTGGAAAAGACTGGGGAAAAGGAGCACCAGGTGCCTCAGAGAAACTGGCCTGTGAGATGGATTCCACTCTTTTTCTAATGTGAGATATGGGTGAGAAGACCAAGACACATGAATCTTAAGGAGGAAGGTGGAAATATCCATGTGACTTGTGCAATAGCCAGTGTAGCATAATCCTGAAGGATCATAACATTATTTTATCGTCTACATTCTGTGATATGAAGGGTCAGACAGGCTGGCTGATCAAATTCTGCTCTGATTCAAAGTTAAGGCTGCCAAGCTCTCCAGTGTTCCATATGTGCTGCTAAATTAACATGTCGAGGCCATGTTTTATGTGACTGGTTCTCAATGAAATTCTTTGAGGTTGCCTGTATCTCTGGTGCAGCTGCAATTGAAAATGCAAAATACATTTATGAGCAAATACAACTGACTGAGTTGTGTAATGTTCTGATGGGAGACCCTGTCCTTTCAAAGTGAGATGCGACATTCTAATGCCAAAAAACCAATTGCAAAACACCAAAAACCTTTGGCGTTTTAGAATATTTTTCTAATTCTTTTTTTTCCAGAGAACTCATTTCTGAGCAGAATCTATCAAGTGAATGATTTTTCAAAGCTGCTGACTGGTCTCTTCAGGGTCATAGGGAAAATTGATGGTTTATGATTAGATTCTCCTCCTCCTCCTTTCCTTTTATTATTTCTTATTTGATGGCCTTATTTTCTCATTTCATTTTCTACATTTGCATATCTCCCAGAGAAGCAATGCATAAGATGACCTCAGGAGGCATATTGAAAAGAGAGTTTTCAGTAACTCTGAGATGTCATTTACACATTTAAAATGACAAGAGTACTAGGATAACTTGACAGTTTAAACCAATTGTTCAGTTAATTATTCATTCATCTGGTGAATATTTACTGAATATCTGATAGTAATTGGACAATTCTCTTTGAAGTTTCTAATATAGTAAGGAAGCAGATATGTAAGTAACCAGTTAACACGAAGTAAGTACCGCAATAAATAAGCATATGTATAAGCATATGTAAAGTGCTGTGGATCTGTAAAGTTAGGAGAATCGATTTTTCTCTGGGGTGGAGACTTATGGGAAGACTTCCTAAAGAAAATAATTTGAACTGGGTCTTAAAGAATAGATGAGATCACGAGGCCCACAAGGTAAAGGCAGGAGAAGTGACGTCAGATGGGGCAGAATGAGGGAAAAAAAGTAGCTTCTCATAGATGAAACAGCAAGCCCCAAACTGTGGGGACATGAAAGCTTACACTGAGGTTTGGCGTGGCCCCAACAATGCTTATTGTTTTTGGAGTCAGTGTGGCTCCACAATAACATTATTGTGGGTAAATACACACACACACACACATGCACCACACACACACACATACAGGGTCTCCCTCTGTCACTTATGCTGCTAAAGTGCAGTGGCATGATCATAGCTCACCGCAGCCTCAAACTCCTAGCAATCCTCCCACCTCAGCCTTCCAAGTAGCTGGAGTTACAGGTGCACAGTTCCATGCCCAGCTAACTTTTCTAGAGTTGGAGTTTCACTATGTTGCCCAGGCTGGTCTCAAACTCCCGGACTCAGGCAATCCACTGGCCTCAGCTTCCCAAAGTGCTAGGGTTACAGGCATGAGCCACTGCACCCAGCATAGTGGGTGAATATTAAGGGAAGAAGACGAAGTGCAAATCAATAATCTCTACGTTGGGTATTTTGAATGTCATGTGATGAGTTTGGTTTTTGAAATGTAACTAATAAATTATCATGAGAGGGTGTTTAGAGTTGTCTTTTCTTGATGACCAGAGGTCCCAGTGATGTTGGAGGTGAAGGGTGACCACCAAAAGAATTGGCACTTAAAAATGGCTTTGAAATTACTATTCTGGAAGACTGGGTGGATAGTGTGACCTTTATCAAGAGAAGGAACGTGGTCAAAGGATAAATGTAGTGGGTGATAGATGATGATTTCTTTGTTTAGAGCTTACTGCATTTGAGACTGAGGCAGAACATCCAGGAGGGTACGATCAGGTGAGCAATTGGGTTTTGGGTGTATATGCTGCACTATTCCAACATGATTTTTTTTTTTTTTTTTTTTTTTTTGTGGGTTAAAGGATAGATTTGATTAAACACTGAGATTTATGTGGAGACTGTCTCATGACCAAGTTCTATGTATTTCTATTGATCACTTGCTGCATCTAGAAATAAATTGACACAACTTCCCCCACAAATCATTCGTGTGTTTTGGATACTGTGAAATACTAGGCTGACAATGGCTTGACAGTAGCCTTCACAAAGGACAAAGTAATAAAGTTGTTGCATAAAGAGTAGTCCCTTGAGAAATAACAAAGGTGAATGGGTTTCATAGCCCTACCCACTCTTTGAAAACAGTATATATGTCCTATAATTTGTTGCTTTAATTCCTCCTCAAAATTAAGTACATTTCTTACTGAACTAGGAAATATTGCTACTTAAGATTATAGAAAGGGAGTTTTCAATCAGTTAGTATGCACACTACAAAGGAAGGTCCTTAGGTGGGGACACAGTTTTTAATGAGGGAAAAGATACAGATATCTGTAGGCAGAAGGTGACATCAAACTCCAGGAATTGGTTCTTCCCTTCACACCGTATCTTTCTCTCCTGACTGAGAGAATCACAACTCTTTCTCTGGAAACTTGCTTTTGTACTGTGTTTTTTTTTTTTTTTTTTTTTTTAGACGGAGTTTCACTCTTTTTGCCCAGGCTGGAATGCAGTGGTGCGATCTCAGCTCACTGCAACCTCCACCTCCTGGGTTCAAGCAATTCTCCTGCCTCAGCCTCCCAAGTAGCTGGGATTACAGGCGCACGCCACCACACCCAGCTAATTTTGTAGTTTTTTTTTTAGTAGAGACGGGGGTTTCACCATGTTGGCCAGGCTGGGCTTTGGTACTCTTAGGGGACCGATAACTTGCTCAAAACCTTGGTGTTGCAGTTTTATTATAGAAAAATATATGGGCACAATGTCTTCCATTCTGAGTCATCACTGGGACCCTCTTGCCTTAGCTTCTGAGGTCTGCAGCTTTGGATCTGGAAGTTATGGACCAGAGAACATGCTACATTGTGTCGACTGGTCATGGCACTTTTCTTTTGAAATCAGCAGCTATGGAAGAGTTTGCAAGTAGATCTGGAATCTTCACAATCTTCTTTGGCTGTACCTTGAGATCGATATTTCTGTAACATTGTTTCATGTGTTTTTTTCTTCAGTGCCTAGAACCCAGATGTTTTTCATCCATGACATAGTTTGCATAATATTGAAAGATAAAACTAGTTTCCCAAATACTTTTTAAAAAATATGAGCATTTTTTCTCTTCCCTTTTCATCTTTTCTTTTTGCTTTCTCAGTTTCTGTGCATAATCTTATATTTCTTGATAAAAGTAATGATACCAATTCAGTCAACAAGGTTGGCACATCTTGTCATTTATTTGAATTTTTCATATTTTGCCTCTAACTACTGCCACTTGCACAAAGGAAAACAGTTATTCCACAGCAGGCACGTTGACTAAACATATTAGAGCAGCATTATATGGAACTCTTAATTCCTTGGATTATCAAAAAGAAATACTCCTCCTTTCTCTTTTATCTCCCCATCAAAAAAATTCCAGGTAAAATACATCTGAAAAGTGCTGAGTGAAGGAAAGTTAAGCTGATTTCTTTCTTGTATGTTCTATTTCAGTCTTAATGTGCTGATGTACATTGTGAATCTCTCAGTGTGAAATGTACCTTGAAATAAATCCCAAACATTTTTTCTCCTAGAATATCTTGAAGGACCACAGTCTAGTTAAACGCATTCTCTAAAGTCATGCATCAAAATACATATATACTCAATCTGACATGGGTAATATTTGTTAAAATGTACCTATGTTAGCTAAACTATTTTTTTTTTTTTTTTAGTTATCAAAGTGTATCCAATCTTGCTATTTTAAAATTTTAATTGTATAAGAAAGAGTTTTTCAGATTTTAGGGTTCAATCTTAGTGTATCTCCTCCCTCCTTGTGCCAAGCTAATAACAGTTTCTTATAATGTCTTTCAACATAAGTGGTTTATATCATCAGAGGATTTTATCTGAACTCATATTAGCACAATATGTTTAGGTGATTAATCCAATTGTGTGTGTGTGTGTGTGTGTGTGTGTGTGTGTGTGTGTGTTTAACCAATTTTAATTCTGGAATGTTTTTGTTAGATTTCATGTAGGATAAATCCTACCTGATGCAAAGATGAGGCTCTCAGTTGTTGCTAGTTCTTTTGTAGAAAAAAAAAGATGTACCAAAGCGTGCAGAAAGTTATGCTAAATGGAGAAGCCAGAAAAAGCATAATATATCTCAGTATACAGGAATGCAATGATTGTTTACAGCAAATTCAAAGTAGGAAAGGATTTAAGGAAATATGACAAAATTGGTAAGGCATGGTGGACACCGTTTAACATAGGTTGACGCTTTCTCAGCATTTTCCTCACGTGCCCTTATGTGCCGGCATTGAGACCAGCTTGACCTAGGCCTTGATTCTTTCATACCTGACTATTATAATAGCTGGCTAATAGGGTTACCTAATTATAACCCCTTATCCAAATTAATATTCTTACTACGCCATTGTGATCTCATAATCATTCTTTTAAAGGTCATTATCATTTACGAAAATCATCAAGATGTAATGAACAGAATGTTGGATTTCAAGTAAAAAATTCATATTCTTGGGAGCCACTTATGAGCTGCATAACCTTGAGTAGGTTACTTACCAACTAGAGGGGAATCCATTTCTACCTATAGCATTTATATAATAATACCCTTGCTGCCTAATTCATAAGTTTGCTGTGGGATTTAAATGAGATAACATGTGAAGGCCTTTTGTAAACTTTGAAACAAAACAGACCTGTAAAGTACTATTGTTGCTCAATAAAATATTGTGTATATATATATATATTTTAAGCTGACAATCAATGCCCTACTGGGCCACAGTTACTTTTCTAGTCTATATATGACCATTTGTTTGTAGGAACAGGACAATTCATTCAAAATCGGAATTTATCTATGAATGCCCTGAGTTTTCATACCTAAACATCTTTTCTTTTTCCCTTTCCTGCTGAGTTTCTTCCCATTCCTCAAAGTGGCATTGAGATGCTGTATTTCCATTATGCCTTCTGTATTAGTGTCCTAGGTCTGCTGTAATAAACCACTACTGACTGCATGGCTTAAAACAACAAAATTTATTCTCTCGAAGTTGTGAGGCCAGAATTCTGAAATCAAAGTGTAGGCAGGGCCACGCTCCCTTAGAAGGATGTAGGGGAGAATCTTTCCATGCCTCTTTCGTCTTCTGGGAGCTTTAGGTGGTATCTGGCTTGTGGCAGCATCACTCCAGTCTCTACCTTTGTCTTCACATGGCCTTGTCTTGTGTCTCTTTGTCTCTTCTTTATCTGTCTTTTATAAAGATACACATCGTCAGATTTAGGGCTCATTCTAAATCCAGGATGATATCATCTCAAGATCCTTAGCAACATTTGCAAAGATCCTATTTCAAAATAAGGCCATATTCATGGGTACTGGGGGTTAGGATTTTAATATGTATTGTTGGGGCTGGTATAACCCACTCCATCTCCCTTGATCATTCTAGTCTGAGATTTTTGGAAAGCATTACATCTAAGGTTAAACTTGATGTACCACCTTGGAACCGCTGAGAGGACAGTACTTATAACAAACTGATTAAATAAGCAAATTGCGAGGACCACCTAGGAAAAGTTTAGCATTTAGTTCTTTTAATTTAATTGTTATTTCAACCATAATTACATCACACATAAAGTAGTAGGACTGGGCTGGGCATGGTGGCTCACATCTGTAATCCCAGCACTTTGGGGGGCTGAGGCAGGCGAATCACCTGAGGTTGGGAGTTTGAGACCAGCCTGACCAACCTGGAGAAACCCTGTTTCTACTAAAAATACGAAACTAGCTGGCAGTGGTGGTGCATGCCTGTAATCCCAGATATTGGGGAGACTGAGGCAGGATAATTGGTTGAACCTGGGAGGTGGAAGTTGCAGTGAGCCAAGATCATACCACTGCACTTCACCCTGGGCAACAAGAGCAAAACTCCATCTCAAAAAAAAAAAAGAAGTAGGACTGTTTAACTTTCTGTCAAAAGAGTTGAATTATTTAACTACTTTTTTACAACTTCAGAAACTGAGAAGAAATTTTCATTTTTTAAAATGTAATTTGCAAAATACAACTATATTTAACTGAAAAATGAATCCATTTAAAATCATTATGGCTTAGCAACCCAATCATTAGAAAAAAATAATACTGCAACACTCATAAGATTATCTCTGGTCCCAGTACAGATGAAAAGCTAAAGCTTGACATTGAATTTCTATGGGGATAGTACAAGATTGTATTAGCTCAGCACACTAGCTATTAATGTGATACACACTGTGAGCTCAGACATGTTGCAATGACAGTTAGAAGTTCTCCCATCTGTGCTGATCCGTCAGTGGACTTGTTCCTCTCCGGTGGCATTAAGCAACACTAAGTACAATTGTGATAACAAACAACCATGTCATTCATAGCCCAAGTCAATTTACAAAGCTGTGAAAGAATGAGTTCATGTCCAGTCTGGGTTTTGTTCCATGCAAAAAACGATACTAGGTTGAATAAAGGGCCTGTGTGTGTTAATGATAATTTCATTTATTTGCAGAGGCTACTGTAAAATTCTAGATCTTGCTGATTCAGTTCAATCTTTTTAATTTACAATCCATATTCATGATCTTACTTCAGAAACTTTTCCCACCTTTTATTTCAGTCTCTTTCTCAATGTAGAGGCAGCAAGACAATGTGCTTAATTAACCACAAAATTTTCTTATTGTAGTAACTTTAATATGGAATATTGCCTTTGCTCCACTTCGTCAAAAGTTAATGTTTTCTTCATTTACAAGAATGAAACCAGCAGCTCCTTCATCTTGTCTCATTTCCTAGGTATTCCTAAAAGATGGAAAACCTTCTGAATTTACTAACCTAACATATTTCTATTAATGCAACACTTTCAAGTATGCATCATAAAATATAAACTTTAACTTTAAAATCCACCCTTAATTTATTCTGATTCAATAAATTTCTCTTCTGTTCAATTCTACCTAACAGTCCTTTTGATCTTTATTTTTTTTCTCCCGCTGAAACATAGTGAAAATTTGGCCAGAGGTGGAGAGATGAAGACCAGTTTCTAGCCATTCAAGAGTATGGTCCTTATATTGACATTCCAGGTTTTATCCTGATCTTAATGAGGAGTGTGTGATTAGAGAAGGGAGTCCAGAAACAAGTTAAGGAGGTTTGGCCCAAGTGAATCTTTTCCTCTGTCAGCCACGCTAAAGCCACCTCACATCCCTAACTGGAGTATTTGTTCACATGCCTCAAGAATAAGACATTATGTTAGTTTGACTTTGTTTTCTTTTTGTTTGTTTGTTTGTTTGTTTGTTTGCTTGCTTGTTTTTGGACAATTATTTACAGATATCATTGCATTTTAAGATGTAAGAGGAGGTAAACATGAAGTGTAACTAAATTATTCAAGGAGAAAGCTAGCTTCTGAAGAAGAAGGAGAGGGAGAAGGAGAGGAAGAGGGAGAAGGAGAAGGAGAAGAAGACGACAAAAAGAAGAAGATGAAGAAGAAGACGAAAGAAGAAGACGAAGGAGAAGATGAAAAGAAGACAAAGAGGAAGAAGAGGAAGAGGAAGAAGATGAAGAGGAAGAGGAAGAAAACGAAGAGGAAGAAGAAGAAGAAGAGGAAGAAAGAAGAAGAAGAAGAAGAAGAAGAAGAAGAAGAAGAAGAAGAAGAA